>NW_023503415.1:278064-578064 GCF_014529535.1 Bradysia coprophila | reverse complement strand
GTGGGCGAATGGCAAACTGGTTCCAAGCTTTAGCCATAAAGTAAACATAAAATGGTGATAGGTTGGACCATTGAGGTAAAAAATACATAGAACCGAGACACGTATACCCATATGTGAGGGTATGTATTAAGGTATAGTGAGGTGTTGAGGTTGAAGCCAGTTGGAGGTGGAGACAATTTATTTTTTATTTTTTTATTTAGGGAGAAGATAAAGAGTATCGCTGCAAATAATCATCACATCTGAATACACAAAAACAAATTTTTTAGCTCTTCGAATCCAGTCAAACAAATTGCCTCTTTAATGTAAAATTTCACCACACAAATCGTCTAAAGAAACTGCTTGTATTATATAAAGATATAATAATGCATGCGTAAGATCAGCGGTAAAAAAGGCGTAGCAAATTGAACTTGAAAAATTTTCGGTGAAAGACTTTATAATCGATCGATCGTTTTTTCATCGTTAAATTTAATTGCCACAATAAATGTATGAATATTTTAACTAGACGACAAAACCAATTCATTCATTTAGGGCCTTGTATTGAATGGAAACGAGCCGAATGATACCATGTTTCAAAGAGGTTCGCACGACAGAATTTCTTCGCAAGGTATCCATAGATGAAGGGTATGGTAATGTGATGCGTGACCTCGTTGTGGTTACGATAAATCATAGTAATATTGTCTCCTACTACGACGGGATGGCTCAGATTCACCTTGCCAGACAATTCCACAAGGAAATTTTCTAGCGATTGTATGTGTTTCACCCATCGGTTTCAGCCGGGTATTTACGATGGAAAATGTAACACTTTAGGTGTAACAACTCGTGATCTTTGCTTTTTCATAGAATAGTTACGTCCTCTACAGTTCAGCTTAAGCGTCAATAGTATGTTCAAGATCGTGTTGTCTAAATGTTACCACAATGGCTAAACAAACCGATTAGATTCTTACGTCTAATATACATCGTGTGAGTCGAATTAACATTCTAAAAGCTTCCAATAACACATTGCATTAAATGTAGAGCAGTGACGGTGACAATAAAAAGTGCTTCGAATCAAACTTTCTTATTGGCATGGCATGTATGGCATGTATGCTTTAATTTGCATACATAAAATGTTGAGCCCATCACAAACGTAAAAGTTTCTCTTCAAAGAGCTTTTCCGGCATAAGTTATAAGAAAACCAATCGACTTGTCCAATATCAAGTGAACCGTTGTCCGTGCAAGACTGATATTAGTTTAAGCAAACGTTTGAGATTACATCCAAGTCGATGCGGAGAAGATCAGACAATTCGAGTCGAACCGAGACGTTCGAATGATACAATTTTCACATAAAAGTTCAAAAGTGTTGAGACTGAACGGTAAAAGTCGTCGTCGGACGAGCATAACAAAATGCAATATTCGAAAATATCGGCAAACGTTGTGTGTGTTTTGGTCGAGTTTCTAGTGTTTGCACAAAATGTGAAGCTGAGTATGTCTTAACGTTTTTTGATTTGGTACCGAGAGATAATGTATTGTGATTGTAGTGTAAGATTACAGTGATAAAAACGACGAAATATACACTCAACGCGCCTACTGATAGCCTAAAGGGTCAAAGAGCGGACAGGGCACATAATTTTTTTGATATATGGTTCTTGACAAACCACGAACGGTTATGCGGCTATACCATTACTGTACTAGTTTCTCATTGCTTACTGTTTTAATCTTGGAAACGCTTCCATGACCGAACTATTCTACTGTGCCAGTCCAGTTAGAGTAATTGTCCTTGCCGTCCAAAAGAAATTGACACCATTTATGTACATTTGACGCCTTTCATGTACATTTGAAGACTTTCGTGTACATTTGACGTCATTCACGCACATTTGACGCCTTTCATGTACATTTGGCGGCCATTCAAAAATTGTCGCCAAAAATCTAAAGACGGCACTTAACTACACTTGACTAGAACCGATTCAATAGATTTTGTGATTTCGGTTACAAATCTGACAAACTGACAAACGTGTTAACCGCAACGTCATTGAGACATTGCGAAAAAGTTGTGTTGGTGCTGGGAAAGCGAGAACATATGTATAATAAATTGTCGGACTTCGGGACAGTTGCCTGGTTCGGGCTTGAAACATTAAATTGGTGTCACGATGAAGGCTTCACGCCACATAAAGAATGAAATTTAAATGTTTTGATGCCTAACAGTACCGTACAAGCAGGCCAAAACTGGCCTTATGTGAAGTAGGGCGATGCCCAAAGGGCTTTTTGTTTTTTGTATGAATGAAAGGCGATGAAGGGAACTAGGGCTGTTTACAAATGTTCTTCCTACAACGCCCTTGCGGACAAGTTCCGGAATGACACGACACACCCTCTTAAAACTAATTTCATGTCTCAGGCAGTTCAACAATCAGGTTACAGAATCAAACCGTTGTTTGTTTTTCGGAATAAATCGCAGAGGCTCATAATTTTGTCATCATTTTTTGGTCGACTGAAAGATAACGCGGAATACACTTTTCAACATATCTCTCGCTACCACATTAATATAGTGCTTAAGGTCTCCGAGCCCTTCACCGTTTTAGTTCTCCGTATTTTTAATGCGCACGTGCATAGAACAATTTCTTTCTTGACGCATGCGCACTTTTAAAACGCAGACCCAAAACAGTGAAGTGTCGTTACAGTTTTAGTGTTATATAACTCCAAAGTAAATATATTAACCAAAACCACGGAAGGTAATGCAGTTCCGCAAAAAACACTCAAAACGAAATTCGAGTGCAGTGCAAGTTTCTTTCATTGTTTTACTTACGGTTTTTATAGAATCGTTGCCGTGACTCAAATTCACCCGAAACTTGAGTTCCATGTGCTTTTTGTGATTCGCTGACGATTTTGCGTTACCTTCGGTGTTTTTGTACGCTGTAACTTTGATTATCCGACTATAAGAACAAAAGAATTCTTGTGTCGGATAAGCGTAGTTTGATCTCAGCCCACAAAATGTGTCATTCATATGCTACCACCGGTAAATAAACAAAAAAATCTTCGAAAATGTTCATACAAAAGAATCACACAAAAACCTACTATATTAACGCTTAACATAACAAATATTTACTTATACCAACTTTCATTTTCGTTACGTTCATACGGGCACTTATTTCTAGACCCATACGAAAGACCAGGGGCTAGTATGTTATGTAGGGTACCAACTTTTACATGTCAAAGTGTAAACAAATAAAATGTTCCGAAATAAATGCATCTCGAAACCTTTATGTCCGACAATAGACCATACCTACGTTACCTATTCTTTTCTTCCACTGACAGAAGACACAAAGGAGGTTTTGCAGAGGTTTTGTTGGATTTCTAATGATTGTTAAGAATCTTCTTTTTAAGTTTTGACGACTTTGTACTATTTTTATTGATTAAAATCTTCGTTTTCCGAGGATTTTCCTCGGTTTTGAGTATGTTCTAGCTGTCAAATATTTTCAAAGAATATTTTTTGGTTGACAGACTTTCTCTGGTTGGTGTGGTCAGTTAGTTTTCATAATCAATGCTTGGGTGGGTAGCTCCGCAGTTATTTGCAAAAAACCTTGGTCGGCACAATAACACTTTACCGACCCTAATGCTCGATCAATTTTGCTAATCTTCAAACGTCGCCGTACTTTTAACATTACCTAACTGAGATAAAACTAATGATCAAAATAGGCTGCTTCCTAGCTTCCTCCTCAACTTAGATTGACGACATGCATACTGTTACGGTGGTTTGGGTATCTCTAAGATGTGGTAGGCTTAGGTTTTCTACACTAATTATACTTGGTCGTACGGGGTCTATCGCAGCAATTGGATAAGACTTATCAAATAGGGACCATTCAATAATCGCGGACTGAACATTTCGTAGGTTTTTGTCCCCTCATCGTGGCTCTATGGGGTCTTCACATACTTGGCGCGTCACGATGAGTAATGTGTTTCTTCTCCTCCCTTAGTAGAGAACGTTTTTTATGAATGCACCCCACACATATACGTTAGAAACAAGTTTAACATCTCGATTTCCTGCGGAACATTTTGCTTGATTTACCGATCACGTATTTTATGAATGTTGGATTAAATTGAAAGGCATGTCATTCAGCTAGTCGGTGCATTTTATTCCTCTAAAATGTTGGTACGGGATCATTCACAAATTATGAACGCTCTTGGCTCTTCAGGGGGAGAGGCGTCAGTCAAAAGCTTGCGCTTTATAACATTTTTGAGATTTTTCAGTCATTTTGGCGTGCAGGTGATTTTTTTTTTTGAATCGGACACTCCATTCTTGTTTCCGGACCGTTATGGTGCTATCGAATTCACAGGTGATCATTTCGTAGAAGAATTTATTTTTAAAACGACCTCTCTGGCTCGGGGCGACCCTAAGAAAATTTCTAAATCATGACTTTTTCAACCAATTTTATTTTGAAATGTAGGCAAACGACCTATTTGGACCAAAGGCAAGTTTTATAGAGAATCGACAGGAGATTTAAAAAAAAACATCGTCGGGTCGAAAAGGTCCTGTCCATCGGTCGAGCTGGAGGGTTAAATTAGGAATTTGCAAGTTTCACCAGGAG
The DNA here is from genome assembly GCF_014529535.1 of Bradysia coprophila. Classification (NCBI taxonomy): domain Eukaryota; kingdom Metazoa; phylum Arthropoda; class Insecta; order Diptera; family Sciaridae; genus Bradysia; species Bradysia coprophila. Next base: position 573,505 of record NW_023503415.1, on the reverse strand, counting down.
CACCTGCTATTTTGCGTAAATATTACTAGGGGGTTTTCCTCTTTTCGTAAAAATACTTTTTTCCATATTACAGTACCCATTGTGATGAACTTGTTTTCTCATAAAAAGCCCACGCAATGGACGTAATGATGTTGCTAGGCACAGATTTTTATGTTTAGACCCGTACGAAGTACTGGGGTCTTATAGGTTTTGTAAGGGGAAACCTATTGTGGTTGTACATAGATGCCAAATCAGCGAGAAAAAAAATGTCCGTCTGTCCGTCTGTCTGCACAATAACTTGAGTAAAACACATCCGATTTCTAAAATTCTTTTTTTCTCTGTTTGGTATTATCAAAAGAGAGGCTAAGTTCGAAGATGAGTGATTTTGGATCGACCCCTCCTAAGTGCTTTACGGTTTTTCGAAGATATCTCCGGACATTTAAACGTTACACCTGTAAGTGATACGTCAAATGAAAGGTATTTAGAATACCGATCGACAAAAAAAAAGTTTATGGAAATCGGATGACCGACTCGTGAGTTAGACCCCTTTGTGTGAACCAGGCACAGGGCGGCAAGCAGTTTTTGCTTGTAGGTCGGCTAAATTTGAACATATGTCGTCTGTTTTCGCTTTATTAGATAGGTATTGACCGTACCAATCAGGGAAAAAAAGTTTATTAAATTATGTTCACCAGAGCGTGAGCTAGGTCTCTTGGAGTGAGCTCTTTTCTGGCTACTCGGCCGTACAGTGAACGTGGAGTATTTTGTCAATATCTCGAGTAAATTTTGACCGAATTTCATGATTTTTTTTTGTTTGAAAGGTATTAACGAATGTAAAGCGTCGGTAAAATTTCAGGTCTACTAAAAAAATGGCTGCCGGCGGCCATGTTGGATTTTAATAAAAGTGATATATCTTGGGAAAAATGGTACTTAGAGAGTTTCTGTTAACATGGAAATAATTTGTTATGTGTGTGGGGTGTTTCAGGCATTCCATATATGGACATCTATATATACCTATATACAGCTATATTGAGCTATATACAGGCATATATAGAGCTATATTACAGCATATTCATCTGTGAAATGTTTATTTATATGTAAATATAGCGGTATATAGCTGTTTAAATAAGAATTTATGAAATTTGACTTCGTACGGGGCTGTCTATATTGCCTCCGGCAATTTATTTGTGTATGATAACAAGAAAACGACTGGGTAATGTAAGTGAAAATTACCTAACATCTAACATAGCTTTTCAGTAGAGAATGAAGTAAAAGAAATGAAGAGTTTCACAGTAAAGGCTTTTGATACGAATAGGTGTTTCGTACGGGTCGGCGTTAGCTATGTTTTATTAATTTTTATTAGTAGGGAAAAATCGAGCTACTCGAAAAAAAACGAGCAAAAATATATTTCTCCTTAAATAACTCGCAAAATAACTGTTTTTGATAAGCTTATGTAGTAGTGTGGTCTACATCACTGAAACATCTTTACTCCTTTATATTCCTCATTTTGAGAAAAATTCAACCATTATTTCCGCATTGTCTGTTGGAATAAAGCAATGGAAGTTTTTCGTGTCGATTATTGTTTTCGCGTACGAGATAGAGATGTGCGGGCCGACCTACTTTCAAAACCCGGCCCAGCCCGGTCCAGACTAATTTTTAAGACCCGAGCCCGACCCCGACCCGACCCGAGAATTTTTAGTAAGGTCCGGACCGGCCCGACTCGGCCCATTTTTTTTTACTGAGCGAAAAAACCTAAAATTGGCGAGCCCGAATCTTTGTATTTGAAACCCGAGCCCGACTAATTTTTGAAGCCCGGACTTAAGCCTGGCTGGGCCTGATCGGGTAGGTGAATTTCGGGCGGCCCGCACATCTTTAGTACGAGAAGCTTTCTTTTAAATTTTCACACATTGCAGTGTAATCATCTGACGACGAATAGGCTAACTCGGTAGCAATAGATGACATGACGCCCATTCAAAAAGACGCTTCGGTTTTGATATGATTTTTAATAATTTTGTGGATGTTGTCCCAGACTATATTTCTTACGCAAATGGACTGGCTTGTTTAATCTAGATAAGAACAAAATATCAAACTTACATGAAATCGTCTCAATTTCTCAATTTAAATTAAGTACGAATCCTTAAAATATTTCTATTTTTATATTTCCGCTCAAACGATTATGAAATTAGCTAAATATGTTCATTGTGAAACATATTCCACTTTTTTGGTTTTTGTTTTTCACCAATACTACCATAAATGTCTACAAATGTCCAAGTATGTACAAAATGTGTTTAGGAAGCGTTGGTAAAGTTCCTCGGACAACCTCTTTTAACGAGGAATTTTATGTGCTGAACATTACGTTGACAAAAAAATTTTGAATAGCTACGACATGAAATATTCTTGTAGCGAAAAAAATTACTGAGAGCTGAAAACATCTCATTCAACGGTCTGTACTAACCTTTTAATGTACGCTCCAGCCTTGGTGCATGACGTCAATAATTTTACTGTTCTGTTATGCATCTGTCATTTTAATTTGAGTGATTAAAATAAGATTTGATCTTTAATTAGTGAATTTGACCGAATTTTCGTGATTAATTAATTGTGATTTTGATAATAATTCCTGTAGATATTTTTCTAAATAGATGACTAAACGAGCTAAACTCAAAGCGTATGCAGAAAATAAGGGTCCAATTTCGGTCACCTTTCTTGTTATTTACATACTTAATACATTGATCGTATTTTCACATATAGAAAGAAACAAAATTAGACCAGTATTTTCTGCATACGTTTTGAGTTTAATTCGTTTAGTTATGATTTAGAAAATACCTGCAGGAATTAAGATCAAAATATCAATCAATTAACACCACAACTGATTGACAAAATGACAGATGCACAAGAGAACAATGAAACTATGTCATGCACCAAGGCTGATGCGTAGATTAAAAGGTGAGGGTAGACCCGATCGGTTTATAAGATGTTTTCAAGTCTCAGTAATTGCTTCGCTATATTGTCTACAAGAGTGTTTCATGTGCTTATCATAAAACAATCCCGAGTTTCTATGCAAAATTTTGTGTTTAATGAAAGGAAGAGGTAGTATGGCGTTTGTATCAAACTTTTGCACGAGCGCACATCTGATTCTGTTATAATGATATTACCTTCCATTATATCTACCTTATCCTTTATGAATTTGTTGCAATAATGCCGTCTGGGACAATATCGAAATTTGTGGATTGTGAAGTTTCTTTTAAAAAAACAAAATTGTGTCACTACCTTCGTTTTGCTGAGTGTATGTCATACCAAAATCTTCACAACAATCACACTATTTGCTTCCATGTGAATGCTGCTCAGTTCAATCAAAAAAATAATCTCCACAAGCTTTTTGTGATGATTACCTACCATATGCTGAAGACATTCGCAGAACGGATATCTCCAAGCACAGACCACTGTTTCGATCCTGGAAGACTAAGTGCAATGCGAATGCTAACGGAGTACAAAAATTGTCAACATTCGCCACGTCCCACCAGGCAGTGGTAAATGTGCATACAATTTTAAGCGGTATATACATTCATGCCAACGGAAAAATTTAGAAAATTATTAAAAATATGTTGTCACACATAAAATTGTAACATAATAAAAAAAACGAACACCAGAGAAAAAATGAACTTGCATGAAGTAACATTTTCCATTTCACTTTCTCTCTGGTGTTCAGAGAGAAAATAAAGTTACATGAAGTGCGACAACTGCATTAATCTCTTTTGGACTTTTTCTTTTTTTTTCTTTCACATTGACACAATCATTTTTGCTGATTTCGTCGTCTAGGTAGAAATTATGGGCGCGCGTTAGCATAGCGCCCGTGACGCAAGTCCTATTACTAGAAAAAATTTTGCTCCTCGAAGTTACCATATAGGCCCCATATAAGACCTTTAAGTGTGTGTGTGTAAGCTCACATCAATTTTTTTCCTAAATTTAGTATTTTTTTATTTTTTTTTAATTTTTCAAATTTTTCAAATTTTTCACATTTTTTAAATTTTTCAAATTTTTCCTATTTTTTTAAATTTTTCAAAATTTTCCAATTTTTTAAATTTTCTAAATTTTTCAAATTTTTCAAATCTTTCAAATTTTTTAAATTTTTTAAATTCTTTAAATTTTTCAAAATTTGTCAAAATTTTTCAAATTTTTTCAAATTTTTCAAAAAAAATTCTAGAAGCAAAAACTTACCAAAAAAATTTTGCGTCACAAGTGGCAGACGTTGAGGAAAGTACTATTAAGAAAATTGTTAAAATAGGGAAAAATACGTCCTGAAAGAATGTACAAATGAAAAGTAGCCACTTGTGACGCAAAATTTTTTTGTTAAATTTTTCTTCTAGAATTTTTTTGAAAATTTTAAAAAATTTAAAGAATTTAAAAAATTTTAAACATTTAAAAAATTTGAAAAATTTGAAAAAATTTGAAAAATGTAAAAAATGGGAAAAATTTGAAAAATAAAAAATAAAAAAAAATACTAAATTTAGGAATTTATGAAAGTAGACTTCGTACGGGGCTGTCTATATTGCCTCCGGCATTTTTTTTGTATATGAAACAAGGCAAAGAAAGATAATGTAAGTGATTACAGGGCGAATAGCTTTTCAGTAGAGAATGAAGTAAAAGAAATGAAGAGTTTCACAGTAAAGGCTTTTGATACAAATAGGTGTTTCGTACGGGTCGGCGTTAGCTATGTTTAAAATTGCGCATAGCGCAATTACGAAAGCCCGTACGAAGTACCTCTCAAATAAAACCAACAATTGACGACATTATTTTAGAATTCATGTTTTGCTAACTTTCCATTCGGTATTCAATTATCTCTCAAATGAAACCAAAACTAACAAAATCGGTTGATATTTATTCGAGGTATGTGCAAAAAACACTGAGGGCCGAGTAGCGGCCTCAGTCCAAGGACCTAATTCTAGAAATTTTTCCACAACACGGTATTTAGTGTGCAAGTACATCTCAGATTTTACAAAAATTGGCAAAAACGGATGAATTTCACTTTATTTTTACCGATTTTAATAAAATCCAATATGGCCGACAGCAGCCATTTTGTTAGGAGACTAGAAGTAGTTCTGACGATTTACATTCGTTAAAACCTTTCAAACAAAAAAAGATTCATGAAATTCTGTCAAAGTTTACTCGAGATATTGGCAAAAAACACCACGTTCACTGAACGGCCGAGTAGCCGGATATGAGCTCACTCCAATTGACCTAGCTCACGCTCCGGTCAACCAAATTTCATAAATTTTTTTGCCTGATTGGTACGTTCAATACCTATCTAAAAAAGCAACAGTAGTCGAAATCCGTTCAAATTTGACCGACCTACAAGCAAAAACTGCTTCCAGCCCTATACCTGGTTCACATCATGGGCTCTAACCGCATTTAGCCCACTGAGCGCCCTGGACCACTCGAATCTAGCGCCATATTTCTTTACGCCTGATATATTTAGGGGATATTCATTGACGATGGTCAGCTAAGAGAATTAAGGAAGCTAAGTGAAAAATTTCAAGAATTGCGACACAGGCATTTTTATCTGCAGAGCTGTTTTTTTGGTATCCTATATTATCTAGAAATGATAAAAAAGGTAGAACGATTGGATGGCTCTCCAAAAATCACCGAAATTTACGAACAATCAGATATTTCAGATTTCAGTCATCACCAGTATTGCGCGACGTTGCGTCCTAATTTATCTACATGGAATAAAATCTTTGTCAACCATACAATAATTTCCTCTATCAAATAATATTATATAAAAAATTGTTTCTTGGAATCAAAATGATCGAAGTTGTCGTAACATCAGTCCTCACTTTTGGTCCGATATATCAAGTTTTGTAAAAACATTACGCTACATTTTGAATATATCTTCATCGAACGACCCCAATATATATATATAGACACAATTTTTAATCAGAGAACTATGTAGATTAGTTCTTCGGACAGAACCCCAATATTGACACTTTAAAGTAGACGTCTTCCTTGCCATAAAAATTCTGTATTCAATTCTTTTTGCATTTAGAAAAAGTTGCATTGAATGCAAACAGAATTGAATACAGACGATTCATGGATTACTTCGGGGGAAGAAACAATTTTGAGATCTCGAAAACAAAAGTAAAATTGACAAATTTATCAACCTCAAAAATATGTTGTCGATTTATATGCATTTTTTATGCATAGCAAAAGAAGACAGGAACAAGCAACGTAATATTTGTCTTACAAGAAAGTTGACAGGAGTCTTCTTTTGCTATGCATAAAAAATGCATGAGAATCGACGACATATTTTTGTGGTCGGCAATTTTGTCAATTTTTATCTATATTTTTGCATGACAAAATTAGGTTTTTTTTTCACCGGTGCTATTATAAAGATGAACATATTTGTATAAAATGATAAACATTTGGTGTGATAAAAAAGTATTTCACCGAATGTTCGTTTTCAAATGCATTTGCGGCATTCGATATAGTTTCTTTTTTTGCTGGGATTGGGTTTTTGCTACTGGGAGAGAAAACGTACTAAAACGTAAAAAGCTGTCAAAAGATGTGACAGAAGGATTAGCTAAATATACTGAAATCAAACATTTTAGAGATTTACACATTGTAGATAGATGCTCGAAAAAAGTCATTTGAATTTAAAAGGATTTTTCAACGTTTCAACGAATAGTTCTTAGAATATTATAATATCGTCTCGCCGATACCGAACAGAAGAAAAAAGTTTACGAAAATCCCTTGACTGGATCATGAGCAAGAGCTATTATAGCTAGCATAACTAACATAACTACTCGGTCGTACAACATAAGGTGGTGTCTGTTGTGACTGTGTTTTCTGCAGATTTTCTTAATTTTTCCTATACTATTAAAACTAAAAGCAGTAAAATCTTAATATCTACTCACTTACTACCCTGAGAACTAATCTATATGACCTACGGAATGACGCAGCGAATTTTTTTTTGTTTCGAAGCAAGATCTATAATTTTTTTAATGACGGAATATTTATGAATTCGTTGGAAACATCAGCGTATTCCAGCGCCCCATTTACCCAGCGCCCTGGACCAATTGGTCCCTGTGACAATGCGGCACTGCTCATGAGTCGGTCATCCAATTTCCATGAACTTTTTTTGTCGATCGGCATTGTTAATACCTTTCATTTTACCATATTAACAACTTTACCGTTTAAATTTCCGGAGATATCTTTGAAAAACCCTAAATCGCTTATGGGGGCCCAGCTCGAGAGGGGTTGACCCAAAATCGACCATCTTCGAACTTAGCCTCTCTTTTGACATTACCAAACGGGAAAAAAAAGAGTTTTCAAAAAAGGTTGTGATTTACTCGAGTTATAGGGGTCATGGACGGACAAGGCGGACGGACGGACAGGCGGACGGACGGAAATTTTTTTTATTGCGGATTCGTTATCTATGAACATAGACAAATGCTTTGCCGTAACCGTCTGCTTCTAATCTTACAAGCCCCCAGTACTTCGTACGGGGCTAAAAATGTCCGTCCGTCCGTCTGTCTGCCCGTCTGTCCGTGACCCCTATAACTTAAGTAAATCACAACATGTTGTGAAAATTCTTTTTTTCCAGTTTGGCAATGTCAAAAGAGATTTTGGGTCGACCACTTCCGAGCTGGGGCCCCATAAGCGATTTCAGGTTTTTCGAATATACGTTCGGAAATTTAGCAGTTGTTAATGATGCTTAAAATGAAAGGTATTAACAATGCCGATCGACAAAAAAAAGTTCATGGAAATTTGATGACCGACTCGTGAATTAGACCCCTTGGTGTGAACCAGGTACAGGGCGGGAAGCAGTTTTTGCTTGTAGATCGGCCAAATTTGAACGGATTTCGACTACTTTCGCTTTATTAGACAGGTATGACAGGTGAACGTACCAATTAGGGAAAAAAGTTTATGAAATTTGGTTGACCGGAGCGTGAGCTAAGTCCCTTGGAGTGAGCTCGTATCCGGCTACTCGGCCGTACAGTGAACGTGGTGTTTTGCCAATATCTTCAGTATATTTTGACCGAATTTCATTTTTTTTGAATGGTATTGACGAATGCAAAGCGTTACTACTATTTCCAGTTACCTAACAAAATGGCTGCCGACGGCCATATTGGATTTTATTAAAAACAATATAAATTGGTAAAAATGAAGTAAAATTTGTGCGTTTTCGACAATTTTTGTAAAATCTGAGATGTACTTGCACACTAAATAGCATGGTGTGGATAAATTTCTAGAATTAGGTCCTTGGACTAAGGCCGCTACTCGGCCCTAAGTGCTTTTTGCACATAAATCAAGTAAATCTCAACCGATTTTGCTAGTTTTTGTTTCATTTGAGAGATAATTGAATACCCAATAGAAAGTTGGCAAAAAATTTTGGGTTTCTAAAATAATGTCGTAAATTGTTGGTTTTATTTGAGAGGTACTTCGTACTGGCTTTCGTAATTGCGCTATGCGCAATTTTAAAAATGAACACTTTCAGTAAATTTGACCATGACCAACTTGACTTGCATTTTGGTAACAGACGCATCAGAAGGTTGTAGACGTATTAGGGTTCCAGGCGTATTACGGCTACGGACGTATTATGGTTACGAACGAAATAGGATTACGGGTCGTACGGGGCTAAGTCGCAGCAAACGCTCCGACTGTTCTGATGTCTTGTTTATCATGTAAAATATCATTGGTCATCTTTGATGGATGGCTGTGCAGCTGGATGGGCATGAACATTGTCCTGGGATGTCATACTATTAATAAAACATAAAAATCTGTGCCATGGGCATGAACATTGTCCTGGGATGTCATACTATTAATAAAACATAAAAATCTGTGCCTAACAACATCATTACGTGGGCTTTGTATGAGAAAATAAGTTCAACGCAATGGGTACTGTAATATAGAAAAAAGAATTTTTACGAAAAAGAGGAAGAAGCCCCCTAATTTTTTGCAGTGTTTACAGGGACGAACTAAGCTTCAATTTACGCTAAAAAAAACAGCAAAATATTTGGGTGCTCCTGGTGAAACTTGTAAATTTGTAATATAACCCTCCAGCTCGACCGATATTTTTTTTAGAATCTCCTGTCGATTCTCTATTAAACTTGCCTTCGTTGCAAATAGGTCGTTTACCTACATTTCAAAATAAAATTTGTTAAACAAGTCATGATTCAGAAATTTTCTTAGGATCGCCCCGAGCCGGAGAGGTCGTTTAAAAAAAAAGTTCTTCTACGAAATGATCACCTCTGAATTCCCTATAGACAGCACCATAACGGTCCGGAAACAAAAATGGAGTGTCCGTTTAAAAAAAAATTTCACCTGCAAGAGGGTCTGAAATTCAAGCGTACCTAAATTTGTGAATAATATTATGAAAGAATTATTCGCTTTCTTCTCCACTTCTTCGGGTGGTGTGGAAAAAAATAAAAAATAAGGAAATTATACAGTTCATCAGTGACGTTGAAACACCAAAGTGGTGACCAGAATAACTTTTACATCAGTTATTACATCTAGAGATCGATACTGCTTTTTCCAGTAAGCCGTACAAAAGCGCTCTACAATCAACTGTCACTTGATATCAACCGATCCAATCGGCTTCGTTGTTAGACTCAACAAGTCACTAAATAACTTGGTTTGGATTACAAATCTGTCTGTTACGCAATTACTCGTAACGAGCATATTAAATAATGACACGTTTTGTAGGCTAAGATACTAATAGATAAGTAACCTCAACCAATATACAAACAACACACTGTTTACGGCTGTGGTTCCAAATGTTCTGGGCTCTGATGTATGGAAAGTAGCGGTAGAGGTGTGTTGTTTATATATTGAGGCAATTGACGAGCAACTAATTTTGGAATTAACCGATCGGTCTCTCTAACAACTTTAAATAGCAAGTGGATCAAAACTTCTCGATGATTTAGTCAACAATGAGCTGTATCTGGGCTCAGAACAAATGTACAAAAATACAACGATCAGTGATTGTATTTGGCATGACATTGACGACACGTGTTCTGACGATGTGTCGATAATTTTATATGCTAATCGAAGGAGAGAAGTGGTAAGTGAATTTAAATGTTAGACGACATTGTGCTTGCTTAGGATGGGGCCACCCATTGGGTAAACTTGCGCAATCTATAGAGTGGGGAAGGTTGGACTTTGTTTAAAGTCTAGATGGGAGATGTTAAGAAATCCTTTTTTATTGAGTGGACAGTGGCATCTATCCTTATTGAGTTGAAGCTGGGCGGGCTTTAGGACTATCGAAAGATCTGTGTGTGAAGGTCTAGTTTTGAGCAACGCCGATAACACCGACCGATAATAGTAAAAAATAAGATTTTAAACAAAAACCAATACAAATAATACAATAAACAAAGTAATACGCACACATATAAATAAGGCAAACACAAACATAGCAAACGATGCATAATTATATCAAATGATACGTGAGTATAATGAGAAATTATATGTGAATATGATGATTTCTAGCATGTATTGAAGTGGGTTTACGAAATTTAAGGGCACGGGTGCGGGCTTCTCGAAAATGTGCGGGTACGGGCGCGGAAACGGGCTCTGAAATTGAAATGTACGGGTAACGGGCGCCGCGGGCAAAAAAATTAGGTATGCCCGCTCATCTCTAGCCCTAACTCACGGTCCACTCACCCAATTTTATTAAACTTTTTTTTCTTGGATCGGTATCGACCGTACTTGTCTTTTGCCGTTTCATTTACATCGGATTTGATTTACTTAAGATATTGACGTGACAGACGGACAGACAAAATTTTTATTGCTTCGAATTCCATCAATTACACACGGCATCGTAATACTATGAGCCCTGCCCTTCTGTACTTCGTACTGGGCTAAAAACTCTTGCCCACCTCATAGATGTGAGAAAGAAGAGCAAGGTGTGTGGATCATTTTTATCAAAAGAAGGGGCTGTCGGGTATGGCATAAATTGACAAATACTTTCTTTTCATAAAACAATAATTTGTTCAACCCAAAAACTTCCACATCTATTGAAATCAGTCAAAACCCCTTGAAATAGAAAAACGTGACCAAAGTAGTTAAAAAAATTGTTTGTGAATGGCATTCAAAAAGAAGAAAGCCGTATCAACTGCCACATGTGACGCAAACTTTTTCTTGTGAAATCTTCTCCACATTTTTTGGGTCAAATTTTTGTTGTGAACATTTTTGCGTACAAGTGCAGAATGCGTCACTTACTATGAGATCAGTTGTTATGAAAGAATTACAGGGATCTGCGTCAATTGATACTCTCTTAACGGCTTTTGAATAATAGTTAGTCCGTAAAAGGTTTGATTATCTAATTCCAAGCGGCTGTAATTAGAGCAGAAATCAGCTTTCCTTCACAGAACCGGTTGGTAATCCTAAAAGTTACATTATTATTTATGAGAATGGAAGGGGGAAATGGATTCGGATGTGAAAAGAAAGGGTTGTCACTGATTCCGGAATTTACGCTGATATCGTTTGCATGCGAGGAGTACACAGTAGACGACCCCTTAACACAACTTGTTCTTTTCCCATACTTCAGTTCAATCCTCGCGATAAAAACTGGTTGCAAAACAGCGCTTACAATCCGCGCAAGAAAAATGTCGTTCTCATCCATGGCTACGCGTCAGGAGACCAAGATCCGCCGTTCGCCGTACTAAGAAGAGGTATAAATGGAAATGCAAATCAAAAAATGATTTTCCTAAGACAAAACTCTGGATTCTGTTTTAAGCTTATGAGAGAACCGGTCGCTACAACGTATTTTTGGTGGATTATTCGAGTCTGAACCGCCCACCGTGCTATGTTTCGGCCGTTAACAATCTACGATACATTGGCCGATGTGTTGCCAACTATTTGAATGGATTCCGTACGAACGGATTGCATGTCGATAAATTAACATGTACTGGCCATTCGTTGGGAGCAATCACTTGTGGATTGTTGAGAAATCATTTGCAATTTCAATTGAACAAAATTATTGGTAATTGGCAGGGCAGATAAATGCTATTGCTGCAGCTCACAACTCGTAACTTCTCCTAAGTACAAAATAACATCGTCACATTGACGAATTATACTCCAGTGAGGTGCCGCAATAGCGCTTCTCTGTATGAATGCGAAATTTTTAGTGAGAAATCCACAGAAGTAAAAAATAAATGTTTCCCTCTCATAGCACTGGATCCTGCATGGCCGCTCATTATTGGTGATCTTCGTTTAACTAAATCAAGTGCACGAGTCGTTCATGTGCTCCAAACGAATGCTGGACACTACGGCCAATTAGGACCGGTCGGACATGTCAATGTCTGTGTCAACAGTGGCTACATCCAACCATATTGCTTTGGAACGCGTCGTAAGTTCATATGAACCGGAGAATGACAAAATGGAAATGTTATTAACATCCGTAAATTCATTTTCATACAGATCCACACTTGTGCAGTCACATTCGATCACTTTGTTATATGGCACAGAGTTTATTTCCGCATAAGAAACCTCTGACAGCCAAGAAATGTTTTACATTCTGTCCCAATCTAGGAATATTCAAATTTATGATAAAATCAGAGGAAATCAAAGTCATCAATAACGTACCGCCGACGTAAGTGCCACAATCTAGGCTGTGCTCAAATGGCGTTGACACTACATTAGAGGTGAGCGGGCCGAGGTTTTTTCAAAGCCCGACCCGACCCGACCCGAGCTCGACCCGAATCGATTTTTAAATCCCGAGATACCCGACAGATACTGAAACAGAACTGAGGCCCGACCCAAACCCGAACCGAATTAAATTTTTGAGACCCGATAACCCGAAACTTGACAGATACTGAGACCCAAAAGATACTGAAACTCGCTAAAATTGAAAATTATTCAGAAAACTCAAAAAAAATATTTTATTTTGAAACAGATTCTTGAATTTCTTAGATCCACATATAAGTGTTCGACGCTGTGACTTTACATAGAAAATTTTAATTCGGGTCGGTTTTGGATTTTAAATTAAAAACCCGGCCCGACCCTGACCCGACCCGAATTGAATTTTAAAAACCCGAGCAACCCGAAGCCCGTTAAAATTGAATCGGGTTCGGATTCGGGGCGGGTTTTTGGACAACTTTGGGTAGCCCGCTCTCCTCTAACACTGCACGAATACAAATTCACCTAGTAGCACAAGTAAAGAAGGTTTCTTTGTCTTATGTATGTTGGCCATGCCCTTTTCATATAACAACACTTCTTTCACCACGGATGGCTTGTTTCGTACTACCGGCATGAGATATTCTCGGATTCGAGTGTTCAATAATCCTTCACTAATCGCTCTAACCGCTGCCGCTTGGGCTGTTTCCAAAGCATATTTTAGTCTGTGAGGATTCGCTATTGACGTGTTGATTTTACATGACGCGATTTTAAACAACTTTTCCGCCCGTCGGACGAATGTTACCGTTTCCTCACCCGGTTGTTACTGACACCCACCTATGTCCCTGATGCAGTCTTCATATGGCGTATCTTTCCTATATTCTTCAATTAGTAACGTTTTCATTTTTTCAAAAGTCGTACATACCGATAGGCTCACGTTGTAATACGCATCGCCACATAACCGCATTTTCAGACATTCCAGCAGGTCGTCAGCCTCACCCGGTCTCTCACCTTTCTTCATCGCTTCACATCCTTTCAGATATTTGTCCAGTTTAACCAAATTCGTGCTTTTTGGTTCATTCAGATCCCCTTCAAACATTGGAACAATTCTATTTACCTTTAACATTATATCCTCGAGTGGCCTCTGATTTAAGAAGTCTAGGTCGTTACTGTCACTAGAAGCGGTACTGTTCTTCCTTGGCATCTTAACTGGTGTTACTTCTGGTGACTGTGTGAGAGTTCATGCTTTGTGCAGCGCTCGCCTATATTCTGAGACAGTCGCGTTGATTCCCGTCTCGTCTTGACCACCAACAGTGTTATCTATTGTTCTGAGGTTATCTGAAACGTTAGTTCTATCAAAAAAGCACCTGTTTATCGCCTCGTTGTGTGTCCTAGACGATTCCCGGTTCTGGTCTGTCCGTCCTTCCTTCAGCTCTTCCAGTTGTTGAGTGCACACCTTAAGCTCGTTCTGTTCCTCGGCCAATTCCCGTTCTAGTTCATAAATTTTCTGCCTGAGTCTAGTGATTTCTTGTCGTTCCTTCTTTATTTCAGATTCAGCTTCTTCGAATTGCGCCCGTATTATCGATAGCCCACGTTCCGCACTCTCTTGGTCTTGCTTGTGCACAAAAGCTAACTTTTTTTCCGATTCTCTCTGCTCTTTAATTTCTCTTTCTAGTTTTACCTTATCTTCCTCCAACTTAGCAGCATGACTCTTTACCTGCGTGATTTGTGTTATGAACTTCCCGATTTGCTCTTCACATTCAAGGAAGTCGTGTGCCAAGCGCGAATTCTCGATCTTTTGCCCGTTTAACTGATCTGCCAACGTTTGCTGACTGATCTGTTCGTTATCAAGCTGATTGGTTAACCTGTGGATATCACTATCTACCTCACCTGTTCTTTTCAGGACTTCCTCGTATAATTTCTCAGTTCTCTTTTGATTCTGTACTGCCTGGTTTAAATTTTCGTTCACCTGCAAATATTTATTTTCATAGAGACTTACCAGATCCGCCAGAATTTGGTCCACGAACTCCTCGATTGAACTACCAATCGCCCATTCGTCCCAGATGGCCTCTCTTTCTTTCGTTGCCGCTGGTCCTGCTATTTGGAGGTATTGTGTTTTGATGTTCTCTGCCAAATCCCTCTGTTTTCTTGAGCTCTCGTGAATGGCTCGAGTCTGGCGTTCTACCTGATCCTTCAGATTCAGAATCTGTTCCTCTGCTTTCTTTATACTCTGATTCACCTTATTCATTCTTGTCCCGGTTTCCTAATTCTATTACCCAAGACTCTACGGTGTTCCAACCTTATTTGTTTCGCATTTATTCGTTCAATAACACGGCCGGGTCCATATCTGCACTTCAACGTTGGGCGCCATTGTCGTATCCTTCAATTATAATGACACGGTGTTGCACTCGGAAAAAAAAAAGTTTATTATTCAACTTTTATTATTTAACTAATTTACAGCTTTTTCAAATAATATACAAGGTTTTCGACGCGAAATCACTCATTCGGGCAGATCCTTTACCAAATTAAAATTCTGTTTCCACGACTATCAACTTTTACCGAACCTTTCCACTCGACCGACAATATACTTCTCTTTTCTACAATTCTTGCAACCGACCGTTCGGTACGATTGATATTTCACATTTTGCATACTTTGCATTATCCGCAATTTGATGCGAGTGCAATTGCACTTCACATCCGTCCAACCTCGATAGCAATTTCGTGGACGTGACATTCTCACGATATTCGATTCCAAATATTTGAAAAGTCGATGATTCAGCAAATCGTGGAACATATTTCTCGCCATTCGGCATGAGGGGTATCACAAGCTGAGCCTGACCTAGATTCGCTGCTATCGGTACAATGTCATCAGCGAAGCGGAGATTGCTCAGGTACTCTCCATTTATCTTTATTCCCATTTTACTCCAATTTAACTTCTTAAAATAATTTCGGTGAAATGGTGTCGCCCTGCCTTACACCCCGGCCAATTCTAAATTTCTCCGTGCTCTTATGAAGTTTTATACATGAAGTAGCATTTTTGTACACATATCGAATTGTGTTGGAGTACCTTGAGTCTACTCTACATTCGTCTAATGCGTCCAATATCGACCATGTTTCCACTGAATCGAAAGCTTTTTCGAAGTCTATGAATAGCACGACACTTCTCAATAAGCGTTCTCATCACCTGCAAATGGTCGTTTGTGCTGAAACCAGATCTGAAAGCAGCTTGTTCAACAGGTTGGTAGAAGTCGAACTTGTTAGTGTTCCTCTTCGTAATGATTTTCATAAAGAACTTGTAGAGTGTTGACAATAGGCTTATGGGTCGGTAATTTTTGTTATGTCTCTTTTTTTATGCAGCAATGTAATTACCGCATTTTCCCAGGCTTCTGGTACTTCTTCCCATTGGAGACATTGATTAAACAAAGCCGAGATTGCCTTTAATAAGGAGTCTCCACCTAGTTTAATGGCTTCCATGGGAGCCTTTTTGTTTTTCATCTCGGCTACTGCGGCCTTGACTTCATCAACAGTTATGTCGGGCATATCCTCCGATCTGGAAATCGCTTCAGCCGTTATCGTAAAAATCCAATGAAAGTACAGAACAGGTATGGCCGATCGGCAAATTCACCTTAAACGTATTCATAAATTATGTCAAAATAATATGAAAATGAGTGCGTTTGAGAGCGTAAATCAAATGTTTATGTCCTCCGGGCGAACGATCGACCATACCTGCTTTACACTTTCATTGTAAAAATCCACTAAACTTTCAAAATTTGTATCGCACCTTCAGCTGAGTACAGAAATGCAGTTTCCGTTACCGCTATCCACCATGTGTTCTTTGTGATGCGGCCCAGTGAAATAATGGCGATCGGCGAAACCTCCTCATATACAACCAGCGCACATTCTCTTCATTGTAGCACCTACAATATCAATCGCTGCGCTTAAATTCACGCCATAAGTTCGCCTTCTATTTCAAAACATGCCGCATAGCGTGGCTTTTTAACGCTTATTTTTTGACATTTATTATATGACGTCAGCGTTACTTTGTCCAGCTGCCGTTTGAAAATATTTAAGTTTTTGGCGCACTTATTGCGTCAATTCATCAGAAACTTGAGTTGGCTTTTTGTGATCCGCGAAGTTTTGAATCACCTTCAGTGGTTCAGATACTTCGGTTAGAAATTCGAATCCACCAATTTCCAATTCCAGTTCCTGGCGCGTCCAATTTGGCCTGACACCTCCTCCGATTAAATGTACTTGATTTCCAGGGAGTTTGAATACACTTCTGCATTAGACAGCGGAGTAATATGGATCAGTGATTTAGCCAAAGTTCTGACCGGCCAGACCTTTATGATTAGTTGAGAAGTTTCTTATCTTAATTGATCACGAACGCGGTGGCATAAAAGTTTCATGGTGGCCGTGGCTCCTAAGGTTTTATATTAGGAGGTTACTCCAGTCACTGTGGCGGTTATGGCAAAAATTCGCCGAACTTTACTGTAATTTTCGTACAAAATTGCAGCGCGATTCCAGTTCAGTTGAGAAAATTCCGATCGGCGTAACCTTTTCGTATACAACCTTCGTGGCTCCAACTAGATTTGTGACGGTTTCAACTTTACCAATTTTTTTTGGTAACTTGATTCACAGATTATTCGCTAATTATGGCGATTGGAACGTCGCTTCGTCGGATAGAGTCAAAATCTGAATGACATTTGCAAATGCGACCCACGTGTTGTAATGTGGGAGAGAAATTCAATATATCTGTCGAAGTCGAAGCGACCTCCCAATCGCCATAATTATCATCTGATTTCATTAATTTTCCAAATTTTTGTTTTTACTTATTCGTAAACGGGACAAGTAAAAAACTGTGCTAAGTTTGTGTTTCTTTAAAAACACACGAGCAATTTTGCGTGGCCGTAAAATTGTGAGGTGCGGGAAAACAGAAAAAGTAGGAAAATGAGGTATGCTTGAAAAACTAGGGAAAAACACCGCAAAAACACTGTTCCGAGTTCCGACTTTAAACTACTGCCATATAATTATTGAATATATTGCATCCTTTGTTAAAAGCATCAGCTAGTGCTTTATACAATGACTCGACAATGACTTTTACTTCATTCCTCCAAACATACTTTCTACATTTATATGGCACCGCGGTATACTATGTGTAACATGCAAATATGGTCATGATCGTAGTTAATTTATTTAACACAGATACCAAATGTCATGTGGAATGCGTGGAACGCGATTGCTTAAAAAAACAGCGACTGCTACGCAATTGACATCTGATTGTTTTTTTTGTTGATTTGTTGGTTTTGTCGAGTGCTTTTCAATTTTAACATTTTCTTTCGCTTTGGTGTAACAAGGACTGAAACAGCTTCTAGTTTTGTGTTAAAATTGTTTCAAAGTCTTCTAAATTTTATAGATTTCAGATGTGTTCGTATATCTTCTTCTTCTTCTTCTTTTTCAGCTTGTTTCTATCCACTGCTGGATGTAGGCCTCTCCAACTTCTTTCCATTTCGTACGATCCATTGCCATTTGCTGCCAGTTTGTACCTGCAATATTCTTAATTCCGTTTGTCCATCTCTCTGGTGGTCTACCTATAGCTCGTCTTTTATATGGTCGCCAGTTCATGATCTTTTTGGTCCAACGTTCGTCTGTCCTTCTTGCAATATGTCCCGCCCAGCTCCATTTCAGAGATGCTATTCTTTCCATGACATCAACGACCCTGGTTTGTTGTCGAATCCATTGATTCGTCATTCTGTCTCTGAGTGTTATTCCAAGCATACTCCGTTCCATGGCTCTTTGTGTCACTCTCAATTTTTCTTCGGATGCTTTCGTTAAAGTTAACGTTTCCGCTCCATAAGTGAGCACTGGAAGGACACAAGTGTCGAAAACTTTGCGTTTCAGACTATTATTCGTATATAATAAGCCCTAATTAGGCCGTCAAATCGTGAATTTTGCTTTGTGTTTGAGTGATTTGTTTCCGTACAGAACTCATTCTGTTATTTTCTTTTTTAAAAGAAAAATTTAATTAATTTGATAATACAGTGGGCAAAGTATCTAAATTGATAATTTTCCATTAATTCGTCACAACTTTTAATTCATAATTCAATCCTGAAAATTGGTCAATCTAAAAATACACTGCTCGTCCGCATTCACATCCTCAATCAACAAACGTCAAACGGTTTTCATTGTCTCATTAGATTTTTTTGTGAAAATGTTTTTTGCCTACCTATTAAACCAGAGCTCTCAATATTTCCGAAATTGTTTCATTTCGAATAAGGAAAGTGCTCTTAAAATCAACAAATCGAAAACAACAAACAATGTGTTTCGAGCACTGTGGAACGACAACAAATTCAAAACAAATTTTACGCGCCTTATTGTTCCAACATTAAAATTTTTTATTCGGGAAAAAATTCCCCGAAAACGACAATTTTATAAAACGATTTTAATGACACAATCCAAAAGGTAAAACAAACATTTCTTCCCTCGAACACTCCAGAAAATGTAACCGATCACAATATTACACAATAAACTACAAATTTACGCTGAGTTCGTCTTTATAAGACTCATCAGTGCACCTTTGTTGCTTGCAACCATGTGCATATCAGCGTGTTCAAATTCAAACTAAAAAATTTGAATTTGATCACAACACAACACAGTCTGAACGGCATATTGCGAAACAAAGGATCGTGACGTCACATATAGAGGTTTCTCGAAGGAAAAAAATGTTTGTTTTTTGTCAGTCTGAGTGTACTGAAAACCTAATTCTTTCTATCCAAGATAGCAAAATAAATTCGGATCGCAACAAAGGTGCACTGATGAGTCTTATAAAGACGAAATCAGCGTAAATTAGTAGTTTATTGTGTAATATTGTGATCGGTTACATTTTCTGGAGTGTTCGAGGGAAGAAATGTTTGTTTTACCTTTTGGATTGTGTCATTAAAATCGTTTTATAAAATTGTCGTTTTCGGGGAATTTTTTCCCGAATAAAAAATTTTAATGTTTTAACAATAAGGCGCGTAAAATTTATTTTGAATGTTTTTTATTCTTGGAGTTATTTTCAGAAAAGTTATGCTCCGCAAGTGTCGGATATCGATTTTTCTTCGCTTGTTCGATACTGTTTTTTATTCATTCTCATTTAAAATGTGTTTTGACTACTTATCTACTCGAAAATAAAGAAATATCAGGAATTCCTAATAAGTTGCAGATGTTTTCGATTCAAAAGTTTTTTTCCTCTATTTCAATGGATCTTTATTTTAATATTGAATAATAGGAGGGTTCTGTTAGCCGGGCTCACTGAATATCTTTGAATTTTGACCTAATCTCTCTTTATTTATTTATTTATTAAATAGGGCGTATGACTAGTTACTCAGTCATACTGCACTTAGGCCGCCTGTGGGCCCATTGTGCTCACCCTTTTGGAAAAATAAATTTATAAAAAGTTGGTGCCGACGTGCACTGCATATGTATTTAGAGCGGAAACTTTCCATACTACACGTATGTAGTTAAGAATATCCCTTCAGTGCACTATTTTGATGTTACCGTATGTTAATGGTGATGTTACCCAAGCAATTATACCTACAAATGTACAAATGCTCGGCATTGGCACCTGTAGTGGGTGTGTAGTAGTAATTACACAAACAAACGATTACGTGGAACGCTTACAAGCGAATATTCCTTCTGGAACTCCAATTGCCATTAACAAAGCTCGACTTGTTCTCTTTTACATAGCTCGACTAGAAATTCGTCGTGTAACAAATCCCGACAAGGCCTGATATGTTCAATTTCTACTTAGCTCGACTAGAGCCGTGAATTTTGTCGTGAGACAGGGCCCGACCAGGGCTTACGTTTTTTTTTTTTTTTTTTTATTATTATTATTACATAGACCGACTAGGGACGTTTGTTACACAAAACCCGACTAGGGTTTCGTTGCATAGCTCGACTAGAACTATTTTTTGTCGTGAGACAAAGCCCGACTTGGGCACGATGTAATTAATCGCTATAGCTCGATTAGAATTATTTCGCCGTGAGACGAAGCCCGACTGAGGCATCGTTTAATTCATTTCATAGCTCGATTAGAACTATTTATTGTCGTGAGACAGCTCACAGTGAATCTAGGTTATAAACCCGAGAGAACAAAAGTCGAAATGAAAACCGCATGACCACAAACAAAAGAACAATGATCTTCTTTGTACGCACCACTTTTATACAAAAGCAAACGAACATGATACATGAATACTTGTATAAAATCACAGCAAAAAAATAGACAAGCACAGGAAAACAAATCTAAATGGACTAATTATATTGTTGAATTACAATTATTGAATTACAAATTCACAAAATCAAAATTTTGTAGCGCAATGCAAGACGAAAACGCATTTTAGAGAGCGACGTAAAAACACGTCCGTTCTCCATGCCGTCTCTACTCGTCTCTTTAAGTATCTACAGAAATTCTTATCAAGTCACTTTGGAGGAATTATTTCAGCAACCCCTTCTTAATAAGATTTAAAAAATCCATTAGTCGAAAAGATAAATCTGATAAATTTATTGCACTCTTAGCGCTGGTTTTTGTATTGAACTTCCTGAAATAAGTACGTTACTTCAGTTAATTCATTCTTTATTTGGTTTTTCGTAGCTTTTTTTAGAAAAATGCCTTGCAGTGCTGCTTGATAATTTATTAATCCAGATATTATTCCTCACCTATGGCATTATGTAATAAATCTCATATTTCTATCTCCGAAATGCTGCGTAAATGTCGAACATTAACAAATTTGGACAATTTTAAAATATCAGAAAATATGAGTGTAGAAAATGGCTGGACTACTACACCTCGTAGGCTTATCTCAAATCTTAATAAAGTTCTAAGCTCTAACCGTAGCTCAACTTTTTTTCGTTAAATATATTCTTTGGTTTTTCTGTCAGAAGGATGTGCTATGTGACAATAAACTAAAGTTGGTTGATTTCTTGGACTATAGCGGTGGTTTGTAAATAAAAGACGTTAGTTTACGCAATATTTCGAGCTTTGGCTTTGCTCTTCATCAGGCTTTTTTGACTACTAATTACATTACTGAAAATCAACAAAAATATGAAGCTAAGACTACTAACTCCTCTCCACATGCATATTACAAATGTTTTGTAGCTTTGACTTTAATTTAGCCAACGGCGAAGAAACAAAATCCAACATGTGTCAATAAACATCAGACGCATCTTCATTGTATTTTCGTTAGTAATTTGAAGGACACCACGAGTGTAATCGAAAATCATTGAAATAGGAATAGCCTGAAACCTGATATGATCTGGATCAGATCTGATAGATTTTGACTTGACCTGATTTGAGTTGAACCTGAAAATACAGACACTGACCTGAAGTGAATTGTATCAGACCTATTTCGCAAATTATTTTAACAATATCTTGAGAAATTTGTTACTTCTATTATGCAAATATCCTCCGTAAAACTACTAAACGGAAATTACGATTTTAGAACTCCGCGGCAAAGGAAACTAACAAGAAATATGCAAATGAATCAGGTCAATCCTGGTTATTTCAGGTTAAATTTAAAACATGTCAGGTCAGATCAGGTTTTTGATTTTCATGTCAAAAACCTACCTATTCCGAGGCATAAGTGGTTTGTAGTGTGGCTAAGCTAATTTACTGACCGAAAACAGCATGGTTGCCTCACCTTTTTAAGTACAATCTTCAAAACAACCTTCAAAAGAAATCTTTTCCTATTTGATTTTCCACATAAACTCTTGCATAAACTACAGTGTGTTCATCTTTAGAAAGAACAATTTCAGATTTATCAGAGTTTTAAAAGTCATCGAGGTTCCCAGTCAATTAAGTTCTTCCTGGTCTATGATATTTTGGCGCGAAATTTGAATTCGCTATGGGATTTTCAAATTTTGTGCCAAAATATCATAACCTGGAAACGCTTTATTGACTGGGAACATCGATGACTTTTAGAACTCTCAAAAATTTCAAATATGTTCCGAACTAAAATGAACCCACTGTACATAGTTTTCTGAAACTTTGCCTAAATCTTTTGCCGATCCCAAAATGCATTCCAATTTGCTGTAAAGATCTTCGCATCATCAATTAAATACAACAGTCGATTGAATTGACGATTCAAAGGCTTGCGTAGCATAAATTTCCTGAAAATAACTCAAAGAATAAAAACATTGTTTTTTGTTTTCGATTTGTTGATTTTAAGAGCACTTTCCTTATTCGAAATTTATAAAAATTATCAATTGAATCATCTTGTAAACAATTTATTGACTCGAATAAATGAAACAATTTCGGAAATATTGAGAGCTCTGGATTTAATAGGTAGGCAAAAAACATTTTCACAAAAAAATCTAATGAGACAATGAAAACTGTTTGACGTTTGTTGATTGAGGATGTGAATGCGGACGAGCAGTGTATTTTTATATTGACGAATTTTCAGGATTGAATTATGAATTAAAAGTTGTGACGAATTAATGGAAAATTATCAATTTAGATACTTCGTCTACTGTATTATCAAATTGATTAAATTTTTCTTTTAAAAAAGTAAAGAACAGAATGAGTTCTGTAGGGAAACAAATCACTCAAACACAAAGCAAAATTCACGATTTAACGGCATAATTAGGGCTTATTATATACGAACACATCTGAAACCTATAAAATTTAGAAGACTTTGAAACAATTTTAACACAAAACTAGAAGCTGTTTCAGTCCTTGTTACACCAAAGCGAAAGAAAATGTTAAAATTGAAAAGCACTCGACAAAACCAACAAATCAACAAAAAAACAATCAGATGTCAATTGCGTAGCAGTCGCTGTTTCTCCAAGCACTCGCGTTCCACGCATTCCACATGACATTTGGTATCTGTGTTAAATAAATTAACTACGATCATGACCATATTTGCGTGTTACACATAGTACTGAAGTTATGGTTCCTTTTGTTATTGCTTTCTGAAGCCGTTTTAGCCGTTTCTGAAGGGCCTAGCAAAATCCCGCTTAGCGCTTTGCACAATGAAATTCAAAATTATAGATAGTAGAGATAAAAAAGCACATTCCGACAAAATTTTAC
The DNA here is from genome assembly GCF_014529535.1 of Bradysia coprophila. Classification (NCBI taxonomy): domain Eukaryota; kingdom Metazoa; phylum Arthropoda; class Insecta; order Diptera; family Sciaridae; genus Bradysia; species Bradysia coprophila. Next base: position 549,858 of record NW_023503415.1, on the reverse strand, counting down.
ACTCACACGCAGGTGTTTACACAGAAAAATACGCATACAATTGTGCCAAGCAAGGAAATGCTGGACAGAAAAAATTGTTTGAGCTTTCGCCAGGTGTCTTAGAGACCTGCGTGGTAGTTTAGAGCTGGTTCAGGTATCGATTTTTTGCTAAATTTTTGGAACTGTGCCAACCTAACACCATTTCGAGGCATGTCGGAACAGAAAGCCTACCCAATAAGAGGGTTGTTGGGGCTTCAGGTTCTGTCCGGGTCAAAACAGTTCCATTTAGTCGATGTAAAATATTTATCATTTGTTTTCTTTCAGAGCTTCAGGAACGTATTGTCTTGAGAACGCAAATCCGCCATACTGTCCCAAGTATTTGAACGGGTTCGGAGATGACATGTGTTGCCGATTTGTGTGATTGTGTGTGATTTTGTTATGAAAATTTTGTTAAATTAAATTTAAAAAAACAAACCTTCACTTCGTTTTTCTTCCAAATTTGAGCATCCATACAAATTTCACCATCTATCACTCCTTTAATTCTCGTTACTTCATATTCCGTCTCTCCGGTAGTTCTAAAGAGGAAACTCTGAGCCATATGTAGGACTCAGGGTATGTAAATCAAAAATTTAGCAATATCTGGTGCACAATCACACGAGTTTTCCATACGTTCAGTAATAAGTGAGACACTAGGCTCCGACCACCACATCTTCTCCTTCTTCTTCTTTTTCAGCCTGTTTCTATCCACTGCTGGATGTAGGCTCCAACTTCTTTCCATTTCGTACGATTCATTGCCATTTGCTGCCAGTTTGTACCTGCAATATTCTTAATTCCGTTTGTCCATCTCTCTGGTGGTCTACCTATACCTCGTCTTTTATATGGTCGCCCGTTCATGATCTTTTTGGTCCAACGTTCGTCTGTCCTTCTTGCAATATGTCCCGCCCAGCTCCATTTCAGAGATGCTATTCTTTCCATGACATCAACGACCCTGGAGTGTTAATCCAAGCATACTCCGTTCCATGTCTCTTTGTGTCACTCCCCCGGTAAAAAAAACATATTTGAGACCGTTGTTGAGACCGAAACTTTTGCCGTGAGACTATGTATTTCGAGCCTATAAGAATATTTGAGACCGAGAATTTGTCGAAATAGTTCATCGGAGTTCATCCAAAATTCATGAGACGTCTCACTTTAGAGTCATTTGAGGATGTTCTAGTCTGACTGAGTGGTCTGGTTTCGGATTTGCTAGACGTAGTGAGACTGGAGGAGTGGTCTGGTTTCGGATTTGCTAGACGTAGTGAGACTGACTGAGTGGTCTGGTTTCGGATTTGCTAGACGTAGTGAGACTGACTGAGTGGTCTGGTTTCGGATTTGCTAGACGTAGTGAGACTGGATGAGTGGTCTGGTTTCGGATTTGCTAGACGTAATGAGACTGGATAGTGGTCTCATTACGGATTTCTTAGACGATGTGAGACTGGACGAGTGGTCTCATTTTGGATTTCTTAGACGTTGTGAGACTGGATGAGTGGTCTCATTACGGATTTCCCTTGTGAGGATAACTGAGTGGTCTTATTTAAAAAAAAGACTGTTAGTGATTTATCAGTGGTTGGACTAAGCCTAATCCGTCCTTTACTTCTATATACTCAGTGAAGAGTATAATATGAAGTGAATCACAGCGAGCTGGCGTTCCCCTTCTTCATCACACAGCTGAAATGCCTATCTAAATGAAGCTCAAAACAAAATAAAATAAAATAAATTAAGAACAAACAGAGTTTTAACACTCTTCTCTTACCCTGGACTCACGTTAAGTGAATTATCAGTGGTTGGACTAAGCCTAATCCGTCCTTTACTTCTATATACTCAGTATCTGAGATCCACAAATACCTTGAAAATTCCTTAACCGACTGAAACCAAGGTGGTTGATTGCCGGATGATTGTAAGTGAGTTTTTAGGTTTGAATGTTGATTGCTTGATTTGACTGGTTTGTTTGAGACCACTCAACCAGTCTCAGAAATCGAAGAAAATATTTTCTTCAAATGAGTCCACTCAACCAGTCTCAGAAATCGAAGAAAATATTTTCTTGAAATGAGACCACTCAACCGGTCTCAAAAGTCGAAGAAATTATTTTCTTCAAATGAGACCACTCAACCAGTCTCAAAAATCGAAGAAAATATTTTCTTCAAATGAGACCACTCAACCAGTCTCAGAAATCGAAGAAAATATTTTCTTCAAATGAGACCACTCAACCAGTCTCAGAAATCGAAGAAAATATTTTTAGCCCCGTACGAAGTACTGGGGGCTTATAAGATTAATATGCCGTTTGTAACACGTCGAATTGGAAGCAGACAGTAAGGGCAAAGCATTTGGTTATGTTCATAGATGACGAATCCGCAATAAAAAAAATGTCCGTCCGTCCATCCGTCCGTCCGTGACCCCTCTAGCTGGAGCAAATCACAACCTTTTTTCAAAATTCTTTTTTTCCCCGATTGGTATCGACAAAAGTAAGGTCAAGTTCGAAAATGGGCATGGTAGGGTCGGCCCTTCCAGAGCTAGGGCCCTATAGGTGTTTTTCAGTCTTTCGACGATATCTACCGAAATACGCACGCAATAGCTGCTTGTAATATATCAAATGAAAGGTATTGACGAGTAGAACAAAGTTGCTGAACATTGTTTTTGGGTAGGATGGAACCCGGGCTTGTTGCGAGGGCTCAAAGGTCATTACTCGGCCCTAAGTGTTTTTTGCACATAAATCGAGTAAATCTCATCCGATTTTGCTAGATTTAGTTTTTTATGGAAGGTAATTGAATACCGAAAATAACGTGGAGAAAAAAGTTTCAAATTTGGGCCCTTAGACTAAGGCCGCTACTCGGCCCTAAGTGTTTTTTGCACATAAATCGAGTAAATCTCATCCGATTTTGCTAGATTTAGTTTTTTATGGCAGGTAATTGAATACCGAAAAGAACGTGGCGAAAAAATTTTCAAATTTGGGCCCTTGGACTAAGGCCGCTACTCGGCCCTAAGTGTTTTTTGAACATAAATCGAGTAAATCTCATCCGATTTTGCTATATTTAGCTTTTTATGGAAGGTAATTGAATACTGAAAAGAACGTGGCGAAAAACGTTTCAAATTTGCTCTCTTGGACTAAGGCCGCTACTCGGCCCTAAGTGTTTTTTGCACATAAATCGAGTAAATCTCATCCGATTTTTCTAGTTTTTGTTTCATTTGAGAGATAATTGAATGCCGAATAGAATGATGGCGAAAAAAGTTTCAAATTTGGTCCCTTGGACTAAGGCCGCTACTCGGCCCTAAGTGTTTTTTGCACATAAATCGAGTAAATCTCATCCGATTTTGCTAGTTTTTGTTTCATTTGAGAGATAATTGAATGCCAAATAGAATGGTGGAAAAAAAGTTTTAAATTTGGGCCCTTGGTCTAAGGCCGCTACTCGGCCCTAAGTGTTTTTTGCACATAAATCGAGTAAATATCATCCGAGTTTGCTAATTTTTGTTTTATTTGAGAGGTAATTGAATACCCAATGGAAAGTTGGCAAAAAATTTTGGGTTTCTAAAATAATGTCGTAAATTGTTGGTTTTATTTGAGAGGTACTTCGTACGGGCTTTCGTAATTGCGCTATGCGCAATTTTAAAAATGAACACTTTCAGTAAATTTGAGCATGCCCAACTTGACTTGCATTTTGGTAACAGACGCATTAGAGGGTTGTAGACGTATTAGGGGTCCGGGCGTATTACGGCTACGTTCGTATTATGGTTACGGACGAAATAGGATTACAGGTCGTACGGGGCTAAGTCGCAGCAAACGCTCCGACTGTTCTGATGCCTTGTTTTCAAATGAGACCACTCAACCGGTCTCAGTAATCGAAGAAAATATTTTCTTCAAATGAGACCACTCAACCGGTCTCAAAAAACGAAGTAATTATTTTCTTTAAATGAGACCACTCAACCGGACTCAGTAATCGAAGAAAATATTTTATACAAATGAGACCACTCAATCGGTCTCAAAAGTCGAAGAAAATATTTTCTTCGAATAAGACCACTCAACCGGTCTCAAAAGTCGAAGAAAATATTTTCTTTAAATGAGACCACTCAACCGGTCTCAGTAACCGAAGAAAACATTTTCTTCAAATTAGACCACTCATCCAGTCTCGCACGTTCACCAATAAATGTTATGAAAGAGACCACTTGTTCCATCTCTAGCGATCTGGACATATAACTGCAACGAGACCACTCATCCAGTCTTGCACAGTTCACCAATAAATGTCAGCAAAGAGACCACTTGTTCCGTCTCAAGCGATCTGGACATATAACTGCAACGAGACCACTCATCCAGTCTCGCACAGTTCACCAATAAATGTTAGCAAAGAGACTACTTGTTACGTCTTAAGCGATCTGGACATATAACTGCAACGAGACGACTCATCCAGTCTCACACAGTCTGGCGAAATAATATTCGAAAAAAACTACTCGTCCGGCCTACGGTATTCTCATTTGTTCATCCGAAATGGTCACCGGGGTCTCAATTTATCTTCGGATGCTTCCGTTAAAGTTAACGTTTCCGCTCCATAAGTGGGCACTGGAAGGACACAAGTGTCGAAAACTTTGCGTTTCAGACTATTATTCATTTTGCTTTTGAAAATTAGTCTGAATTTTCCCAACGCTGCCCATGCAAGACCAATCCTACGTCTTATTTCTGCAGTTTGGTTTTCCAGACCTAACTTCAGTTTATGTCCTAGATATACATAGCTGTCGACTCGTTCAGTGACAGTGTCACCAATTTTGATTTCTCTATCGTCCCCGATGTTAGTCATGACTTTTGTCTATGAACTCGAAAATCAGTGCCGTCTCATCGAATGAGCTCTTCGCGTTGAGGAGGTAAGGTCAAATACTGAGAAAAGACAAAGTTTCTTCGATAAATACAGCAAGAGAAATGATAAGCTCCGGCTCACAGTACTAATATCGAATATGCCAGCTAAGCCGAAAGAAGGTTGAGACTGTTGAAACGATTAACCGGAACAATGTGGGGAACATCGAGAGACACACTGCGCTGCGCTGAGTATGTACATTCACTCAGTCCTCACGTACGGAGAAGAATTACTGATAACAGCTAGTGATTCAGTCAACAAACAACTCGAAATAGTACAAAACAAGGCATTGAGGACGATTTGTGGTGGAGTGAAATTTACACCGATTACATCAATGGAAATGTTCACCGATGTAAAAACATTGCAATTCTCCAGAGAAGAAGCAGCTTTGAAACTATATCAAAGAATTGTAAGGACCCTGAACAACTTATGGAACAATTTCATTACAACCGAAGAACGCCTTAAATCGAAATATTCATTTGTGAATAAAATCGAACAATTACACCGTAAATACGTGTTAAATTTGCCGAATAAAGTTCGGAAGTTCACGAATAAAAAGCAATCAAAATTACGCAACATGGAGTACAACGCGAGCAAAACATTGATCAAGCAATCACGAAACGCAATACCGAATTGTCCGAAGGGAAAGCATGTTCGATGACCAACCCGAAAATTGTGCGATCGAATGTTAGGCAGACGTATGTTGCAAACTTTCGAAAACTAACGGGACACTATCTGCTTTACAAGCATTTGCATTGAATGAAATTGGTGCCCTCCTCACTTTGCAAGTTCTGTGAAAAAGAAGACCAAATATCAGAAGAATTTATTTCGAAACTATATTGGCACATTCGAGGAAAAGAATGAATTGAATTGAATTGATATTTTCGAAAAATAAATAAGCATTAGATAAAAAAAAAGGTGCGTATCATCAAGTGGCACATTCGTTTTGACTAATGTGTCAAAAATGTGTGAGAGAATTGACAGTAAGCTCGTTCAGATGCACATTCTAGTCTGGGCACCAATGTCAGTTGGTAAAGCATTGATAAAAAGTGGCCGAAATTGGTATCCTGCACGGAAAAAACGGAAAATGTCAATGTACGTCTGGTTCGATCACGATTTACGTGTGAGTCGCAAATACTACATCTCCTACGTAGTATGTACATCGAAGTCGTGAAATTTTACGTCTAAATCGTACAATAAACGACTGAGTGAACCATTGGTTTTGTACATTGTAGTTGAGTAAGGACAAAACCAATGGTTCACTCAGCCGTTTATTGTACGATGTAGACGTAGAATTTTACGTTTTCGATGTACATACTACGTACGAGACGTAGCATTTGCGACCCACACGTATGAATGACAGCTACATGTAACGAAATTGTGACGTCATGTTTGAAGAAGAACATTTTTGGGTCGGCACTTTCTGAGTTATGGCCGCTTTAGTATTTTAACGTTTTTCGAGCAGATCTATTGCAAAATTAAAGTTTTAAATGAAACGACAGGCACGCAATAGATATACTTGTTTGTACAGGACTACCGTCGCAACGTATGCTTAGTTGTTGGTGTGCTTCTCCCCCATAGACCTTTCTCACATTTTCGATTTTACTCCACTCATATTGAACATAAGGTTGGTATATTTCCACTTTTTGTAGTTTTATCGGAACTACTTACCCACAGTATGAAAGATACGCATACGCTAAATAAATAAATAAATAACAGTATGAAAGAGAATGCTTGCCCGAAAATGTGAGAAAATGGGGAAGAAGCACACCAACAACTAAGAATACCTGATTAGAGGTCCTGAGGGGTCCCTCCATCCAGAACACAAATCATTTTTTGGCTACATTTTCATAAAACTTCTTTCTTGTTCAGGACCACCGTGTTGTACACCTCTGTTTCGGATTCCACCTGTAACAAACGGTTGAGTGGTCCATAAACACCCAGTACTTCCCTTAATTGGTGTGGTCAGTAGCTTTTATTATCTATGCTTACCACTGCTTTTAGTGGCATAGAGAGATACGTATTGACCCGGATTACAAACTTTTCCAGGCTTCGGGCAAATATCATAGTTTTGCAACATAGTTTTCGAATCTCAGGAAGGTTTTGCAGAACAAACTAGCAGTTCCAGAAGCTAAAAGATAGGTTTGTGTAACGCGGCTGACATAGAATTTCCCTAAAATTGAGAACAAGACACAAAAAAACCAATTTGTTGGTGAATGGTTTTCAGCAGAAAATTTATTTTTCACAATATTACAGAGACGAATTTAAGTCGCACGGTCGTGTCCACATATTTTCGTTTAGATGAGTCCACTTTGTAGCAACTAATGAAAAGAAAGTTTTTTTTTAATTCTTTGATCAAAATCGGGAAGGCATCGACTTACTCCATTTATGACCCATTATGACAGGACCTGAATAAAATTTAAAAATTAATTTGCTTAGCAATTGGCAAAACGATAGAAAATATTCCAGACAAAAATATGGAACTGAAATGCACTTACAGGCACCATGCAACATTCTCGAATCGATTGATCCATTTTTCAGAGCATTGTACCAAAGCACTGCAGATGCTTTGACAGGCTTTACAAAGGTACCAAGTATTGGAAACGGTGTGAGTCCTCCTTGTTCAACGTCGTTTAGCTATTTAGTCGAAAGTTAACGAACAAATTATTAAAAAAATTTAAAACAATTTAGAAAACACGGAGCTGCGGGAACGAATCATCACATAAATAACTCCCACAGGCGAAGTTGATATCACTCCGAACAAGTTGATATCAGCTCTACATATATAAACACAGAGATGTGTTTCCAGCAACGGCTGGGAATGTTCTAATTTATTTCAAACAAAGCGAAGCCTTATAAAGGGCCTTGCAAAGGCAACTTGATTAAAAATGATTTAACAGCACACTGTGATGCGAGGCACCACACAGTTCCCCCTGTGGAAAAAGTTATTCTTCATTTTCCGAATTACTCAGTAAGTCTTCTTCACTCGTCGACTAACTCATTAATGTTACCTTTATCGTCGACATTTGCCATTACCGTTCGTATTAAGCGTTAGCATTGAAAGTGATTGGTTATGTTTTGGGTGTGTTTTAGGTATCCCGTGCATGGACAACAAAAAATAGATTTTTTGCTACTATTTTTTTATTTATTTAATACTCAAGTACTAATACAATTAATAAACTTAAAACGAACATTTAAAAATATCACATAGAAGAACTGGTGTATCACATGAAAACATTTGTATCACTTCTATCACCGAAAGTACCGCGGATACTCATAGCATTGCCTTTCTGAATGGCGTGGCGATAGATATACGCTGCAGCAAAAAATCTAAACTTATCGGCTCGCCTGTTTCATCAGTTTACCAAGTTTTGATAAAAATATTTCTGTTTCTGGACCGACTGATCCTAATGTTTCGAACGCCACTGGTGTGAAGTGGTAACTGTTCTTAAATCAATGTAATGGTTGTGTTTATTCCTTTCCGCTAGATCAGCTGCGGCACCACTTTTTTTGGATGTTTGAGAGATGTAAGATGCCGCCAACGTGTCAACCACTGTAACGTCCCAAATTAGTGATCTCCCGTTTCTCCAAGGGTAGTAGGTCAGAACATCGGGTCGTTTACCATCACGGCGTGATAATCCAGGTGGTTTAGTTTTATTTGGGAATCCAGCAGATATAATGGCCATTGACATTATCTTGTTGACTGAGGTATGTGTATTGTACTTGCCGATCATTTTATTGCAAGAAAGTCCATGGTGACCATCTGACTTGACTACGTTGCCACAAACACAAACGTGTGATTCACAAACGTTGCTTCCTAAACGAAGAGCTACAGCTATTCTCGCAGAGTCGTTGTCCAGCAATAGGCCCAACTGATGAGATGGTACAGCTTGCAGCCACTTTGAAGATGTTTTAGTTGATGACGCAGGAGTCTGGCTCGATCAGTGAGATCACTGGACGACAGCAGGTCGTTGTAAATATGGTTTACCCGAAACAAATCCCACGATGCTTGGTTCCGGTTTCACTGGAATCCATTCGGTTGGATATGATTCGATTGATGCGGAGAAACAGTCGTTTTGAACACATAAGTTGAATTTGGCAAGAATTCGATTTGACAAGACCTCTGATTGATAGACGGATGCGAAGTATGCAGGGTGAGCTAAATCGACTAACTTTCTTATACCCAAACCTGCCAGTGCCAGAGGTAATGATGCTTGGGTCCACGATCTGTCGTTCAATTCGTTATTGGTAATTGCTTCGAGAGTTCGCTGGTAGAAGCTGTCGATATCAGACAGTTGACGTGGATGCGTGAAAGTTGGGCAACATCTTAACAAATGTTGGAATCGTTGCGATGACAATGAACTACGGAGCAAACGTAGTGCCGGGTGAATGTCCAATGATGTCAGCCGTTTGCACAAAGTTTTCACGGTACTGAGTCCCTTCTCTAATGCACCGGAAATGCCATTTACTGTAATGGCGACCCAAGGCTTGGCTTGGCTTGGCGACCCAAGCAATTGGAATGAGGTATCGTCGAGCACTTTTATACCTGGCAACAGACGGTTCAATTTTTCCAATGATTCAGCCTTAACATCGGGTGTTGTGTTGATGAAGTAAACCTCGCATTTCGATGGATTAAGTGTCTGAGAAAGCTAGGACTTTAGACACATCATCAATGACGGTTTCTAAGGTGTCTCCAATCGTTCCATCATCAGCAAACCAAGCGTTTAATCGAGACTGCAGCGAATGTGTTAACTTCATGATCGCCAGGGGTCAGGGGAGAACCGTGATGAGCCTCGATGAACGTTCGGACAGCATACACAATCGCTTCTGCACCTCCTTTTATGTCAAATCCGTTTTGAGTGGGTGCTAAGATTTCCGCAATTGATTTCTTAATCGAAAAAACGCCAATTTTACCCGCTAATCTTCTCCAAACCAGACCAATTACGATTGGCCTGATATCTCCGTTCAATTTTGCTAATGCAATCAATGCTGCTCCATAGAAGATCGGACATATTTTCGGGCAAATTTTCCCGGCACGAATTAAATTTACCAGTTTGCTGATGGCCACAATTAAATTGCTGGATGAGTCGCCACAAGTGAACGAGATGAGGTCCTTAAGGTGGCGAGGTCTCAAGCTGTCTGTACCACCTGAAATGCTTCATAGAATTAGTTACTTCCTCAACTGAAGTTTCGAACGATGCAACGGTATGATCCCCTTCAGGGTCGGTCGGACTGGGTTCGTCCGGATGTTTTTCCTTTAATTTCTCAATGGTTTCTTGCGTGCATTCGGCCATTCCCTCTTGCGACGATAATACTCGAACCGCGCCGCTGATATCGCCTTCGGCCACCTTTCGTTGTGCAATTTTTATTAGCAATTTTCCGATCGACTTTTTGGTTTTCTTGGAAGATCGATAGCTAGTAGAGTCAGCAGCTCGTGGAACAAACTGGGTACGTCGTTTAGCTGGGAAAATCTTGCTAAATTTTGCCGGATGATGTTGGGACGGTGTACCTTTCTGGGGTTGCACTTGGGAATCGAGTTTAGGACGATCACCGGAAAACACAAAAGTCTAAGCCATGAGAATGTGTCGTTCTTTGCTGCTGTGAATTCAACCACTTTCGTGAGTTCCTGAAACACCACTGTGCGCACGGACTTCTGGATAATTCTGACCACCGGTATGGAACACTTGCATTTGTAGAGGATTTCACCAAAACGCTGAATAACACTTGATTCATCGCTGAAGTCTAGGACACTTTGCCCCTGTGGTGCTTGGTGATCATCACTTGTAGTTTGTTGGCTGCTATGAACTCTTTCGTGGACTCTCAGACCTTTCTCGTTTTTTGCTATAAAGCCACAAGTACGGCATGTTGCACTGTCTTGAACGATGGCATTTGCTGATTGAGATATCACAGATTGAGTTGGAAGCACTGGACCGACGGGTAATGGTGGAAGATCTTGAGAATTACGCTCAATTGCAGCTTGGATCTCACCACTTGTATGACCTCTAGACCAATGAAGTTTTATACCGGCTAATGTCTCGAAGTCTCTGTGGCAAATTGGGCATATATTGTCATTCGATTCTTCTGAGTCGGAATCCATGGCGTTGGTATAATAGCTTCGCGCTGTGGGATAGTGCTAATGTTAGAAATAGTCCGTTGCGCAATTGTAACGTTAAAAAGCACTTCGCATATGTCAGAGTCACGGATGTTTGCAAAATTTATGCAATCAACCTTAATATGGTGAATCTGTTCATGATGTGTCTGAAATATTCGTCTGACGTATTTCGACAAATCAGAAAACAACGCAAAAAGGCCAAATCTCTGTCGTCGTTAAGTCAAAATTACGTTAAACCGATCAAAATCAAATTGTCTAAGTCGAGTTATCCCTAAAGTACCTAGAGACACCGTTTCGTCCAGCTAATCTCAAAACTCACTAGTTCACTTCCATAAAATTCCCGTGAATTTTATGTGGAAACAGAACACTGGGGGACTCGTCAGGAACGACAGTGTCGAGAGTTTTGTTATTAAATATTCTTCGTTTGTAATCAACATTACTTTGCAACCTCCATGCAAAACTTTCTGCAAACGTTTGCAACATCTACAGATTGTCTACATGGTGGTCACAAGAAACACTTCCTGAGTGAACAAGGCGAATTATCAGTGGTAGGTATAACAGGCGAGCACCAACAGCGGCGGACATTTTCCTTGAAAAAGTCGGACAAAATCGGACATATTTTCGCTAAAAAGTCGGACTAAATCGGACATTTTCTGTATTTTTTCAAAAAAGTACAAAATCGGACAATTTCTCGTCGATAAATCGCAAAGTATACATATAAACATACTGAAGGTAATGCAAATGCTCAGCGGATCACAAATTTTACGGAACCTAAGTTTCGGGTGAATATAAGACTCGTTATGTTGCTTGCGTGATGTTTGGAGTTTTTGTGTTGAGTATAAAGAGCCTAGGGCCAACATTATAAAAATTATATTCACCCGAAAGTAGGGTTCCGTGAGTTTTTGTGTATTTGCATTACCTTCAGTATGTTTATATACTTTGGATAAATCGTACTTATAAATTGAATTTAGAGGCGTCAGGAATGAAGTTCATCTAAAAGATAAAAAACACCTCTAGCGAGTTTGCTTCGCTGCAAAAACTCCCCATTAGATCCTGCTTCAAGTCTACATCGCAGGCTTTTTAAAGACTATTTTGGATTTCTGTCTGAGCACTTTATGAAAATTTCGTTAAACTGCTGACTGTTCTCAGAGCTGGTCAAACGACTATAACCAAAACTAATTTTTAATTAAAGCTAACACCGGTTGTACATTTAAAAAAAAATGATGAAAAGATATCATCAATCAAAAATGAAGTACGCAATTGTAGGCTAAAATTTTAGCTAGGCATCGATGCCTCTTAAAATCAATTTAATTTATTTTGCTGAAGCCATTTAATTTCTAAGAAATTCCTTTCTTTTCGTCAATAAATGGCCTTTTTTCTATAACAGGTTTTCTTGATGTGGGTACAAATAGTATTGCCTGTGTTGTGTGGCTATTTGTACCCGGGTACAAATAGCAAACGCTGTATTGTTTGGCTATTTGCACCTGGGTACAAATAGCAACCGCCGTGTTGTTTGGCTATTTGTACCCAGGTACAAATAGCAAGCTCTGTGTTGTGTGTCTATTTCCACCCGGGTGCAATTAGTCACTCCGTTCAATTGGGATTTAACGACTGTAGTGCTTTTAGTGCACGTTTTACTTTTAACAGTTCACTGAGCGTTTGGTATAAAGTAACAGTGCAAATTAGTTGAACAATTTGTTGGAATTGTGCTAATTTGGTTTTAGTTATGAATTTCAGTACTATTGTTAGCTGAAATGAAGTATTAGACTTGGTTCAGAGGTTTATGAACGTGCACTTTAGTCGGGGTCATCAATTATATGGAGATCTAAGCTCTACATATATAAACACAGAGATGTATTTCCAGCAACGGCTGGGAATGTTCTAATTTATTGCAAACAAAGCGAAGCCCTATAAAGGGCCTTGCAGAGGCAACTTGATTACAAATGATTTAACGGAGTGACTATTCGACACCAGTGTCAAATAGCCACACAACACAGTGCATGCTATTTGACACTAGGGTGTGTCGATTTCATTTTTTTTTAGTCATTCCTGGTTCCGCCCTACCGCGACTCACCCTCTCACTAGCAATAATAATAAGCAATTTTTTTTATAAGTCAATATAAGCTTGCACCGTCACTTTTTCAAAAATTTTCGAGCTACACGAGATACTTGGATTATGGGGTCCGAACCAAAAAAAATCTACAGATGCTTTTGCAGAGGTTTCTCTGTACGGCATCTAAGAATGCCCCGTTTTTGAGCCTTCCAACAGCGAAACCAATAAATTTTCAGATTTTCCTATCTGATTCGCTATTGAAAACCCTACAAAATGAGCTATCACAACAATAGCTTGAAAAAAATTTACCCAGAAGAGATGATTTTTTCACAAACAAAATTCTTGAAAATTCCACCTCGGTGAAACTTGGTGCTACACCAAAATGACGGTAAAACATTTTAACTTTTTTAATTTTTGTATGTTCAAGTAGACCCTCTAGATGCCGTACAGAGTGAAAACTCTGCAAAAGCATCTGTAGATTTTTTTGGTTCGGACCCATAATCCAAGTATCTCGTGTAGCTCGAAATTTTTTGAAAAAGTTGACTTATAAAAAAAAATTGCTTATTATTATTGCTAGTGCGAGGGTGAATCGCGGTAGGGCGGAACCAGGAATGACTAACAAAAAAATTGAAATCGACACACCCTATTTGACACTGGTGTCGAATAGCCAAACAACACAGTGCATGCTATTTGACACCGGTGGCGAATAGCCAAACAACACAGTGCATGCTAGTTGACACCAAACACATTTATTTATTCGGATTTGAACATACGAAATTGTTAAAATGTCTACTAAATGTGAAATTCAAAAATTGGATAAAGATTTAAGGATTGATGTCAATAGTAGGGTGTGGTTTTCATGTTGGTATTTTGTGCAAGAAGGCCAAGAGGTGTCGATAATATTATCCAAGTATCAGCGAAATCATAAAACATTGTTTGATACTCGAAACTATATCACAACCTAAACACCTTTAATGCAAGGCTTAACACGTAATCACAATGTATTAACGGAGTTCAGGTTCGATGAATCAAGGAAATCCGAGACAACAAATTAACAGTTCTTTATTGTTCAGCTAATTTCCACAGAATGAAGAAGAAAATTATATCGAGAAATGCGGTTGCTTTTGTTATAAACAAATTAAATAATTTCATTGCATAGTAGATCTCCAACACAATGTTCATTATTTTAAGAATTAAAAACTGATTTGTCAACGAAACGTGCGCAAAACAAATTAAAATTTAAAAAATTTTGAAATAAATTCGCTAGGCAACTTCCATGACCTTGTCGAATTGACGTCTCAAGTGCGGTCGAAATTCCAAATTGAAATACTTTCTACACTGTCATACAAGGAAGCTTTGAAATTTACTTTTCGGTTCACTTTTTCATCGAATCGTTCACTTGGAATTCAAATTTTAGGCACAGTTACAGCGTGAATTGCTCGAAAACTATGGGACTTTTCTTAGAGTAACCTTCATGGAGCATTATCTGATCTATCAGTGGACCGAATTTAGGATAATCCAAGATGCTTTAGAAAAGTTTTTTAGTTTCCCATATATTCGCATGCAATTCGAATGTATTAGTAACAACGGGCTAACATTTGTTTCGACCCGACTTCAATTCATTTTATGTTAAATTAAAATATTTAGCCGATTTAGGAAAATAGTAAATTAGTGTCGACGTTCAGGAAAGTCTGGTGGAACAATTCATCCACTAAAAATTAACAATAGCGCATAAACACGTTAACGAATAAATTTAAATTAATTGTGTCTTGTCGACCGAAGATTTGCCATGAAACAAATCAATAGCAACCAAACTACAATTATTAAGGTGGTAACTACGTTTATGAATCACTGCTACTTTGTTCGCTCGTGTTGTTGTTGTTTTTAAGCCATATTAAAAATCAGCGTTTCTCAAACTTATTTTCCCCCCTAAATCGATTTTTTGAGAGAGTTTCTCAATGTCTCAATGCGAGAAGGAAAGAGATCGATAGATGGTTATTATTTAAGCCGCAAATTGTATGATATTCGTTCTATCGGAAGTATTAATGTTGTGCATTGATAAGCCTTTTATACTGATTTAGCTGAATAAACGTATATTCTATGAGTATACTTGTTGGATTTTAAATGTAATTTAAAATCCAACAACTATTCATCGAAATCAACCTAATCCATTTATACACCCAAAACACCAAAAATTTAAAATGTTCCAACCGAACGAATATCTTACAATTTGCGGCTTCAATTAAAGCGATATGTCGATCTCTTTTCTTCTCGCTTTGAGTCATTAGTGTATTTAATGCACACATGCTGGACACCTATTGACAGTCTAAAATTTTTGAAAGCATTTGTTTCATGGCAAATATTTGGACGACACGACCGAATTTATTTAAATTTATTCGTTAACGTGTCCCAAGCCACTTTGAAAAAGAGTGGATGGAATGAAGTTTAACGAGGACGTAGCAGTAGATAAGATAGGATTAGAAAGATTAATCTTAAGGCTGAATGAATCGTGAGCTGGAAGCCGAAAGAATTGGGGTTAAGGGACCAACGTTGAGGTGAAGCAACACGATCAGGAAGCCCAAGGATAGAACGATCTCAGAATTCTTATTAGCTACTAGGTTAAGCTTTTAAAGGACGTCCTTTAAAAAAAACGCCAATAACCTTTTGCTCAGATAGGTTCAAAAGAATGGGCAAAGCTTTATGGAAAAGAATGTTCAAAAAGAGTAACACTACCCCGTCGGGCACTGTGCACTTTGATAGGCACGGTGGTCCCGGAACGTGCAGAAATGTGCGGGTCAGAGCTCGAGGATTACCGGGGGCGAGCAAAGTAAAGCTTTCATACTCACCAACCCGCAGTAGCAAGCGTGGTGTTTTAATGCTAAAAACCTTCAAACGAAGCCATAACGAATTATACATTGCCACATATAATGCCAGAACATTGTCGTCAAGACAAAAAATGCAAGAAATGGAAGAAGAGCTAGAAAAGATAAAATGGGATGTTGTGGGAGTGAGCGAAGTGAGAAAACCTGGAGAGGAATGCCTGAAATTACAATCAGGGCATACATTCTTCTACCGAGGAAGTGACAGTCAGATGCTGATGCACGGTGTCGGATTGTTCATAAACAAGCGGTGGTCGGATCGCATAATTCACACGAAAAGCATATCCGATCGAGTGATATACGTAAGCCTGAAGATAAATAACAGATACAGTGTCAAATTAATTCAGGTTTACGCACCCACGTCCACTCATGATGACGAAGAAGTAGAAAGATTCTATGAAGATGTCGAGAAAGCTCTGGACGAAAACCCTTCACATTACCAATATCTAATCGGTGATTTCAATGCGAAGCTGGGAAAACGAGAAGAAGACTCCGAAGTTTCTGTTGGTAGTTTTAGCAACGACCAAAGAAATGAGCGTGGAAATACTTTACTCAACTTCTTACAGCAACACAATTTGTACGCAATGAATTCATTTTTTGCAGGAAAGCCTCAACGGAAATGGACTTGGGCTAGTGCAGATGGTGTAACGAAAAATGAGATCGATTACATCATAACTGGCTGTAAGTCAACCGTTAAGAACGTTACGGTCCTAAACAATTTTTCAACCGGTAGTGATCACCGAATGGTTCGTGCAAGAGTCACGTTAAATACCAGATTTCAAAGATCACAACTAGTTCAGAAAAGTGAAAGGATTGACGTACAACGGCTTTACACACAAAATGAAGAATTTGCTACGAAAATGACTGCCGAATTAGATAACGTTAACAATGAATGTGAAACATTGGACGAATTGAATACCAAAATCATCGATACAATAATGGGTAAAAATGCGTCACAAGTGGCAGATGCTCATACGATAATAATCATCTGCCACTTTGTGACGCATTTTTTTTATAAAACTTTCGTTGTAAAATCTCATCGGTAAACTTCTAGTCGACATATTTTCTTGTTAAAATTTTCTTGGTGAAAATTGATTACGTTGAGGCGCAGAATGCGTCACCAAAACCGATATCAAATGTTTTGGAAGTTTAATTTTTACTACACTAGCGTCACCTTTTCCTCTTTGAGGTTTTTGTGGGATTTCAACTAGACAAAAATACAATACGAAAAAATACATCAGAAAAAGTGAGTGAAATCAAAAATGCTGGTTTGAAGAATCCAGAGAGGCTTCATGTTGTGGAAACTTGACTTTTCTACCTCGCGAATTATCAAAAACAGCTAGTTTTAGTTGGTTATTTACATCACAATGGAAAAGTGTTTTGCAAGGCACTTTTCGTTAGTAGCTAACCTGTGATTTTTTAGAAAACCAAATAAATAGTCGAGAGCAGCCAGGCAACACAGCTGATGCTATTCGACATCGACAACCACCTTTCAGAGCCAGAAGTAAATTTCGCGCGCGCGAAATTTATTTCTGGCCCTGAAAGGTGGGTGTCGAATAGCATCAGCTGTGTTGCCTGGCTATTCGACACCAGTGTCAATTAACATCTCCTGTGTTGCGTGGCTAATCGACACCAGATGCAAATAGCATGCACTGTGTTGTCTGGTTATTCGACACCAGTGTCAAATAGCATTCACTGTGTTGCTTGGCTATTCGCATCCGGTGTCGAATAGCCACACAACACAGTACATGCTATTTGACACCGGTGTCGAATAGCATCGGGCATGATTTAATTGCACACTGTGATGCGAGGCACCACAAGCCTAGAAGTTGTAATCAGGCAGGCCTAAGAAATTGATATCAACCCTAACAAGTTGCCATCAAAAATTGGATATGCATTTCATTATAAGTAAGGCCACTAACGTGGCACACCCTTTACTCATTTTTGAGAATTAGGAGTAATTTTAACGGACATTCCTTATTTTCAAATAAAGTGCAAAGTTTTAACTCCGCTTTATCAAAACTGTAATGCTATATGTACACAGCAAGTGTAATATAACGCATCAGAAATTCTCGGCTGCGGACACACAAACTCACCGGGCCCAGAGGTGGAGATGCGGACACACAAACTAAATATTATAATATTCTTCTTCTTCTTCTTCTTCTTCTTTTTCAGCCTGTTTCTATCCACTGCTGGATGTAGGCCTCTCCAACTTCTTTCCATTTCGTACGATCCATTGCCATTTGCTGCCAGTTTGTACCTGCAATATTCTTAATTCCGTTTGTCCATCTCTCTGGTGGTCTACCTATAGCTCGTCTTTTATATGGTCGCCAGTTCATGATCTTTTTGGTCCAACGTTCGTCTGTCCTTCTTGCAATATGTCCCGCCCAGCTCCATTTCAGAGATGCTATTCTTTCCATGACATCCATTGATTCGTTATTCTGTCTCTGAGTGTTATTCCGAGCATACTCCGTTCCATGGCTCTTTGTGTCACTCTCAATTTATCTTCGGATGCTTTTGTTAAAGTTAACGTTTCCGCTCCATAAGTGAGCACTGGAAGGACACAAGTGTCGAAGACTTTGCGTTTCAGACTATTATTCATTTTGCTTTTGAAAATTAGTCTGAGTTTTCCGAACGCTGCCCATGCAAGACCAATCCTACGTCTTATTTCTGCAGTTTGGTTGTCCAGACCTAACTTCAGTTTATGTCCTAGATATACATAGCTGTCGACTCGTTCAATGACAGTGTCACCAATTTTGATTTCTATATCGTCCCCGATGTTGGTCATGACTTTTGTTTTCGATAAGTTCATCTTGAGGCCAACTTTGCTCGCCTCTTCACTTAACTGTTGTAGCATAAGCTGAGCCTGACCTAGATTCGCTGCTATCGGTACAATGTCATCAGCGAAGCGGAGATTGCTCAGGTACTCTCCATTTATCTTTATTCCCATTTTACTCCAGTTTAACTTCCTAAAAATACTCTGCAGAATCGCCGTGAATAATTTCGGTGAAATGGTGTCACCCTGCCTTACACCTCGGCCAATTCTGAATTTCTCCGTGCTCTTATGAAGTTTTATACATGAAGTAGCATTTTTGTACACATATCGAATTGTGTTGGAGTACCTTGAGTCTACTCTACATTCGTCTAATGCGTCCAATATCGACCATGTTTCCACTGAATCGAAAGCTTTTTCGAAGTCTATGAATAGCAAGACTATGTCGATGTTGTATTCACGACACTTCTCAATAAGCGTTCTCATCACCTGCAAATGGTCGTTTGTGCTGAAACCAGATCTGAAAGCAGCTTGTTCAACAGGTTGGTAGAAGTCGAACTTGTTAGTGTTCCTCTTCGTAATGATTTTCATAAACAACTTGTAGAGTGTTGACAATAGGCTTATGGGTCGGTAATTTTCCAGCTTTGTTATGTCTCCTTTTTTATGCAGCAATGTAATTACCGCATTTTCCCAGGCTTCTGGTACTTCTTCCCATTGGAGACATTGATTAAACAAAGCCGTGATTGCCTTTAATAATGAGTCTCCACCTAGTTTAATGGCTTCCACTGGAACACCATCTTCTCCGGGAGACTTTTTGTTTTTCATCTCAGCTACTGCAGCTTTGACTTCATCAACAGTTATGTCGGGCATATCCTCCGATCCCACGTTTCTTATTATTGGTCTATCTTCGGTTTCTTCCGTTGAGCTCTGTCTTGCTGAAGAAAACAAATTCTCATAAAATTCTGTTGCAATGTTTAATATCGCATTTCGATCCGTTTGGATCGTTCCTGTTTTGTCTCGTAATTTGAAGATTTCTTTTTTGGCGTTTGTCATTTTTCTTCGTAGGACTTTCATATTGCAGTTAGCTTCAATTATGTTTTGAGCCAATTGGACATTATATTTTCTTTCATCTGATCTCCTTGCTTTGTTGATACTTTTAGACAGGTTCCGGTATTCCACCGAATCTCGTCCTCCGTTTTTTACCAACTCTGCTCTGCTTGCGATCAGGTCTAATGTTTCTCTGCTGAGTTTTGATTCTTTCCCTTGGACGGATTTGCATTTGGATTTCATGAAACCCATTATTGTATCGACGATTTTGGTATTCAATTCGTCCAATGTTTCACATTGATTGTTGACGTTATCTAATTCGGCAGTCATTTTCGTAGCAAATTCTTCATTTTGTGTGTAAAGCCGTTGTACGTCAATCCTTTCACTTTTCTGAACTAGTTGTGATCTTTGAAATCTGGTATTTAACGTGACTCTTGCACGAACCATTCGGTGATCACTACCGGTTGAAAAATTGTTTAGGACCGTAACGTTCTTAACGGTTGACTTACAGCCAGTTATGATGTAATCGATCTCATTTTTCGTTACACCATCCGCACTAGCCCAAGTCCATTTCCGTTGAGGCTTTCCTGCAAAAAATGAATTCATTGCGTACAAATTGTGTTGCTGTAAGAAGTTGAGTAAAGTATTTCCACGCTCATTTCTTTGGTCATTGCTAAAACTACCAACAGAAACTTCGGAGTCTTCTTCTCGTTTTCCCAGCTTCGCATTGAAATCACCGATTAGATATTGGTAATGTGAAGGGTTTTCGTCCAGAGCTTTCTCGACATCTTCATAGAATCTTTCTACTTCTTCGTCATCATGAGTGGACGTGGGTGCGTAAACCTGAATTAATTTGACACTGTATCTGTTATTTATCTTCAGGCTTACGTATATCACTCGATCGGATATGCTTTTCGTGTGAATTATGCGATCCGACCACCGCTTGTTTATGAACAATCCGACACCGTGCATCAGCATCTGACTGTCACTTCCTCGGTAGAAGAATGTATGCCCTGATTGTAATTTCAGGCATTCCTCTCCAGGTTTTCTCACTTCGCTCACTCCCACAACATCCCATTTTATCTTTTCTAGCTCTTCTTCCATTTCTTGCATTTTTTGTCTTGACGACAATGTTCTGGCATTATATGTGGCAATGTATAATTCGTTTGGCTTCGTTTGAAGGTTTTTAGCATTAAAACACCACGCTTGCTACTGCGGGTTGGTGAGTATGAAAGCTTTACTTTGCTCGCCCCCGGTAATCCTCGAGCTCTGACCCGCACATTTCTGCACGTTCCGGGACCACCGTGCCTATCAAAGTGCACAGTGCCCGACGGGGTAGTGTTACTCTTTTTGAACATTCTCTTCCATAAAGCTTTGCCCATTCTTTTGAACCTATCTGAGCAAAAGGTTATTCGTCCTTTAAAAGCTTAACCTAGTAGCTAATAAGAAGTCTGGGATCGTTCTATCCTTTGGCTTCCTGATCGTGTTGTTTCACCTCAACGTTGGTCCCTTAACCCCAATTCTTTCGGATTCCAGCTCACGATTCATTCAACCTTAAGATTGATCTATCTAATCCTATCTTATTTACTGCTACGTCCTCGTTAAACTTCATTCCCTCCACTCTTTTTCAAACTGGCTTGGGACAGTCTTTGGCGGTGTTAGAGTATATTGAGAGTATATAATACTGCAGTAATGCAACATATAGGAGTATATACAGTGAACGACATCTCAAATGTCTCACTATCATCTTTTTCAGAGAATGTCATTGTGAATTTGCAATGACACAATAAAATTCTCAGAAAAATTTGACAGTGAGACATTTGAGATGTCGTTCACTGTATTACTATATTATTGCAATAGTATTATATCTATTATCAGCAGATCTCGAGCAGCGGACACACAAACTAATTTTTTTTATCGCATACGCGGTGTGATTCCCCGAAAAAATTATTCACCTAGGATATATAAACAAACATTATACTTCTGTAAATTGTCAAAGTGTCATTCGCATATCTTGTTGTCTCGTTTTCGCTTATGCGATAAAAAAGAATATGCACGTATGACAAGCCGTCTCGGCAAGCCTCGACCGCTTTGTCATACGTGCATAATATTTATTACCAGACCCGTTACTCTATCGAGTAACGGGAATAAATTTGTTGTTTTGCAAGATGTTGTAGCTGAGTCTTCAGCTCAACGTTAGAGGTGCAATAACAACATTGGTTTTGAAACACATAGCAGACGACCACTGTGATATCCGCAACTCTTTATGTATGAGACAAATAAGTGATAAAAATGGAAAACTTACATAAATGAGGAATGTAGTAACGCGATCCCCTTTTGCCGCTATGACAGGATCATTTGGATCTGTAGCCGCCAACTAAATCGGTTAAATTGTAGGATTATTGGTGGAATGAAACTCTCCGAGAACCACTTACCGAATCGTAATGTGTCGATACATGACCCCCGAAGGAGTAGGAAGCGATTTGCAGGGCGACAGATGCCGCCATTCCTTGTACGTTTAGACCGGTAATTAGTTCGATTCTCCTAGACAGCGGTGTGTTCGGGATGTGTTCATCTCGAAGCCAGGCATATGCAGCCGATCTTGGTGTGGCACCGGCGGCTTTTTGAAATTGTAAGAAATCGAATGAGATTGCATATGATTAGGATTTACTCAACGGATTACCAACGGGTGGAGGACGGCGAAGCGATGGTGTTGCGGTCTTTTTCAAGTCCGCAATCCACTTATCAGTGATCACATCGTAGATTTGAAGCAACGGCGGCTCTTCTTGTAATAATTCCATTTTCAATGGATTGATGGTAAAGTAGGGATTGCGTTGAGTGTCCAACCAGCATTTCAATTTTGATTTTACTTTAGCATCCTAAGGAAGGCCGTTACTGGTAGTCAATTTTGAAGAATTATTTTATAGAAATCAAAAATTACTTGTAAATGGATTCCATTGCACATTGCAAGAAATTTGTAATGTCCGGCTTGCATTGCAGTGTCGTCTAGGTTTTTAGTGAAATAATTAATTTTTACGTCTCGCATTCGAAGCGGATTGGTCGAGTCTTTCAGCTTTCCATTAAAGATGAACAAGTGTTGCATTTCAGCATTGTGCACGTACTCATTGTCGTGCTGAAATACGTTTGGATCAAACACATCTGGCGGAGCAGGCAGACAATAAATTGCAACAGTCGCTTTTGTACAAGTGAAAAATTCATGAAATATGAAAGTCACAGGACATGACGACCAGAATAAAGGTCAAAATTTTTTTGTCGTAGACCTTGTTTGGGGGAGGGGCGTGTGGAGGAGTGTGCGATTCTCAAAAATATTTATTGCAGATTTGTATACAGGGCATTCTGAAACGCGGAGAAATCACTTTTTCGGAATTAAAATTTCTTAAAATTCCGAAATATCAGGAAACGAAGACTGAAATTCCCATGAGTATGTTCCGCACAGCCTTGATCGGGTAGAAGCAGTTATGTAGTTTAATTAGGAGGACAAACTTGCCAAATAGAGGTCATCATCCTGTGGAGCTACAGCTGGGATGGAAGTGACAGAAAATTGTATTTCGAGGACTTTTTGCAGAGACTCAAATTCCGAGGTCAAATCAGAAAGAATGTCAAAAAATTGTTTCTCTTCCATTGCTACCATCTGTAGAATTCTAGGATTATGTGGACTTTTGATTGTTGTTTGGGTTCCCTTCTAGACTTTTTGGATTATTGAGTTGGCAGTAGGTTGGTTCCAACAATTTCCTCACTCCTCATAGTCCACCGACTTTTAGTTCTAGAAATTCATGATTTTGAGGGATTTTTCAGATATTGATGGGCTCCTTTCTGGAATGTTGACATTATTAAGGTGATAGAAGGAATGTAACGTTTGTATGGAATTCTTTTCCATCAAAGTTACTCTCGCAAACAGACGCAATTAAAATTTTTCTTTTGTTGTACAGTCAAACTTGATAGATAATAGAAACAAATCCAAGAAATAATAATAATTAAGAATCTCACGCTTTACTGATTTATCTTCCGACAAGTTGTCGGCGACAACGGAATACCCACGGTATCAAAATCAACTGTTGCAATTTATACGGGTTCTATCCAATCCTAAGGCTGAGCTCACAGTCACTCTGTTTACGTAAAGCCCGTCTGTTTCCAATAGTCTAAACACATCTTCCAACCAAAACGAAGTGCTTGTGAATTCAGACCAGTCTAACAGTTTGCACTTCAATCCGATTTACCAACTGTACATTTCTTGCGTACGCCCTATCAATTTGAGTCTGGCTAATTGCTGTGCAATTTTCATTTTTCATCTTTGACTCTGCCGCGTTGAGCCAATCGAAAGCTAATGTGTGATAACCGTAGTCAATGGTGTACTCAGCAACCTCGAAAATTTGCGCTGTTGTCAGTCCCACGTCAGTTGTGACACCTCCAATATTTCCATTCGCAAACTGTGTTAAATGAAAACAAAAATACATCTTGTGCCAATGTTTCGTGTTTAGGACAGCAATCCAAATGGAGAGGCAAAGAGGAAAGCCACGTTTGGTAGACTAGTTTTACATTTTTGTTCATGTGTACATCTAACGAATCATAATCAAAGTGAAGGTAAAAATACCTGCTCAATGTCCATGTCGTAGACATAATGCAGTCTCAGAAGAGCATCCGTAGCTTCCACGAGATCCATTTCGCCTGGCCAATTGTGCAGTCCTTGATCTTTGAGCCGTTGAACCATTTCTGTACAGGTGAAATTTATTGATTGTTAAACTGACCATACCGGATGGACTGGCTAAACGGGATAGACTGGGTAAACCGAATAGACTGGCTAAACCGTATATACTGGCTAAACCGGATAGATTGGCTAAACCGGATAGACTAGGTAAATCGGATAGACTGGCTAAACCGGATAGACTGGCTAAACCGGATAGACTGGCTAAACCGGATAGACTGGCTAAACCGGATAGACTGGCTGAACCGGATAGACTGGCTGAGCCGGATAGACTGGCTGAGCCGGATAGACTGGCTGAGCCGGATAGACTGGCTGAATCGGATAGACTGGCTAAACCGGATAGACTGGCTAAACCGGATAGACTGGCTAAACAGGATAGACTGGCTAGACCGATGGAATTGCGGGATTTGTCTCATTGTGAACAAAACCGAATTGAGAAAGTCGTGATAAGACTACCAACCTGGGTTCATTGTTAATTGTTAAACTATTACAACTGTTGTTGTTAAATTAATTGTTACTGTGGATTTACATAGCAACGTAAAAGTGACAGATGCAAAAATTTTCTCATACGGCAACTCGAAATTTCATTCATAATTTTAATTTTATGAATGAAATTTCGGGTTGCAGTATTTAAAAAACATTGCATCTGTCACTTTTACGTTGCTATGTAAATCCACGGTTAAACTGTTACATATTATACGCTAAACAAAACAACGCGAGTACATAAATTTGATCCCGTAATTTTTCTTGCTGTTTGTTCAAAAATGAAATGCACAGTTTTTAGTATTTCGAAACATTTCAAAATTGCAATCTGTCAGATAGTAAAGGATGCGTTTAATTACCCGGCGCATTAAAAGATTTGAAATTTGAATGATTTTTTCCACAGCTACATATTTTTGCATGTTAAGTTTCTTACATTTTTGGCAGATAGCATTTTAATAGTAGGAAACTTAGATTTCGTAGGAAGAATTCGCGGACGGAAAAATATAAATTTATTTTGAGTCTGAGTATTGTTCTACATCTATGATTTCTCTTAGATCGTGTTTCTATTCAAACAAATCGATGGTCTTTGAATACTCAAATCTGTAGAAAGACCGTCTGCTTCATACATTTAGCAAATTTTTTACAAGAAGATTTATCAGCACTTGAAGTGACGATATTGGAAACACGAATAAGCATCAGGGAAAAAAAAATTGTCAACAATTATAAAAAAATGTGGCTCCTCTACAGTCCAACCGACTAGGCGAATAGATCAATTTTTGCATTTATCAATTAGTTTCAGTGATCATTCTAGTAATTATTACGCACTACATGGGAATAGAGTTGAATTAAATTCTACTTTACACACATTTAATAGTTGCTTTTGTTATTCAATGCACAAAACTTATTCTACAAAACCAGTTCATTCGGCCAACATACATTTCTATTGAAATGGCAATTGTCAAAATGACATCGAAGCCATTGATTTATGATGCCGAGAAGGAACATTCATCTCGCAGAAATTTTACTTTTTCATTACTTTTTATGTTTTTGTATTTACTTTGAGTTATCATGAATAATGAAAAGGATTTCGTAAAAACACAAAAAAATAAACAAAACAATAGAAGAAATGAAAAAATAAAATTTCTGAGAGATGAATGTACCTTCTCGTCATCATAAATCAATGGCTTCGATATTATTTTGACAATTGAAATTTCAATAGAACATGTATGTTGTATGTATGCTCAGTGGACTGGTTTTGTAGAATAAGTTTTGTGCATTGAATATTTAACAAAAGCAACTATTAAATGTGAGTTAATTATAGGTTAATTCAACTCTATGATTCCCATGTAGTGCGTAATAATTACTAGAAAGATCACCAAAACTAGTTGATCAATGCAAAAATTGAACTTGACTTGAAGCAAATTTATTCGGTATTTGAAAAAGAGTCGCTAATATATGCAGCTATAGTATTTTTGACAACTGTTAAAAGTTATGGAATGTATTGTGGATTGGATTGTTTCAATTTATTTAAAATTCTCAATAGTGGCTGGGTTTAACAGTTAGCCGCTGTACAACACCATCGATTTCTTTGAATAAAGACACGATCTAAGAGAAATTATAGATGTAGAACAATACTCAGACTAAAAATAAATTTACATTTTTCCGTTCGCAAATTCTTCTGACGAAATCTAAGTTTCCTACTATTAAAATGCTATTTGCAAAAAATGTAAGAAACTTAACATGCAAAAATCTGTAGCTGTGGAAAAAAACCATTCAAATTTCAAATCTGTTAATGCGCCGGTTAATTAAACGCATCCTTTACTATCTGACAGATTGAAATTGTCAACTGTCTCGAAATACTAAAAACTGTGCATTTCATTTTTGAACAAACTGTATTCTGTGGAAGCTTCGACTACCTTGAGTGTTTATACTTTCACCTTCCGAGTTAGACACTGGCTTAATGTATTGCAAAAAATCTTACTGTTTTCAAGCACCTGGTCCAGGTTCAGAACAAAACTTTGGAATTCTTTGGAAAATCTCCGCACCATTCTGTACGCCATTAGCGGATGAGTTGTTGCTTCACCTGCCCTTTGCCATGGATCTGCATTTTTCGGTAAGTGGTTGGTTCCCTTCAGTGTACTGTCCTCGTAGTCTTTTAAATATCTGAGGAAGGTATTGTTGATGGTCAGTGATTTTCTGGACAGACATTAAAATCTTCAGGAGTGTCCATTACGCTTGCGCTAGCTGCAATCTTTCTTGCAAATCCTCTGCGTATTGTTTAATTTCCTTGTATACTTCTTGTTCGACTTTCGCCAGGTAAGTTAAGTATGTGGATGACAATGAGTAAGGCGCTGGGGGTTCTTCAATCTCTGGAACAGCAGTGTTCGCAGGCGATGATAATGGCGTCGAACAAACAATTTGTGATACACAGATCACAATCACAGTAATTATCGAATTCAACATTTTCGTTAACTGATTTTTCACTTGTTTCCTTTAATTTAATTCTGAAATTTCCATTGATCCTACCTTAAAATAGCAAAAATGTAGAGTGACCATGTTAAGGGTGTGTGCACTAATATTGCAAACAGCTATGAATCTGTTCTCACTTATTTCAAGGGTTATTCTACGGGGCTTGGTCGGTGGGCAGACGTGTCAGCTCTGACAACCGTCAGTCAGTTCTGCAGAAAGGTATCACTGGAAGCCTGCAGCTCAGGGGGAAAATACACCACATTTTAGTTCACAAGAAGCCATTAATAAACGAGCCATCAGAACAGTCGGAGCGTTTGCTGCGACTGAGCCCCGTACAAACCCGTATATCTATTGCGTACGTCTAGTGCGTCTGTCACCCTACTTTGACCTTAAGCCTATGCGCCGGTTAAAGTAGTTAAAGTAAAATTATTATGTAATGTGTACATCTTAGAAATTGCGCATAGCGCAATTACGAAGCGTACGACGTTCCTTTCAAATAAAACAAAAATTTCAAATAGCCCTAAAATTTTAATTTATTGAGTATAAATACACATAGGGCCTAGTATCGGCCTCAGTCCTAGGATCCAAATATATTTTTTTTCAACTACATTCTATTCGGCCTTTGATTACCTTCCAAATGAAACAAAAATTACGAAAAACGGATGAAATTTGCTCGAGTTATATGTAAAATACACATAGGGCCCTAGTAACGGCCTTAGTCCAAGGACCCAAATTTAATTTTTTTTCAACAACATTCTATTCGGCCTTTGATTACCTTCCAAATGAAACAAAAATTACGAAAAACGGATGAAATTTGCTCGAGTTATATGTAAAATACACATAGGGCCCTAGTAACGGCCTTAGTCCAAGGACCCAAATTTAATTTTTTTTTCACCAACATTCTATTCGGCCTTTGATTACCTTCCAAATGAAACAAAAATTACGAAAAACGGATGAAATTTGCTCGAGTTATATGTAAAATACACATAGGGCCCTAGTAACGGCCTTAGTCCAAGGACCCAAATTTAATTTTTTTTTCACCAACATTCTATTTGGTGTTCGATTATCTTTCAAATGAAACAAAAATTACGAAAAACGGATGAAATTTACTCGAGTTGTACGTAAAATACGCATAGGGCCCTAGTAGCGGCCTTAGTCCGAGGACCCAAATTTAATTTTTTTTTCAACAACATTCTATTCGGTGTTCGATTATCTTTCAAATGAAACAAAAATTACGAAAAACGGATGAAATTTACTCGAGTTGTATGTAAAATACGCATAGGGCACTAGTAGCGGCCCTAGTCCGAGGACCCAATTTTTTTTTTTTTTTCAACAACATTCTATTCGGTGTTCGATTATCTTTCAAATGAAACAAAAATTACGAAAAACGGATGAAATTTACTCGAGTTGTATGTAAAATACGCATAGGGCCCTAGTAGCGGCCTTAGTCCGAGGACCCAAATTTATTTTTTTTTATACAACATTCTATTCGGCCTTTGATTACCTTCCAAATGACACAAAAATTACGAAAAACGAATGAAATTTGCTCGAGTTCTATGTAAAATACACATAGGGCCCTAGTAGCTTTTCACTTCTAAGGCCCTAATTCACGGTCCACTCACCCGATTTTTTTTCCTGGATTGGTATTGACAATACCTATCATTTGCCGTGTCATTTACATTTCCATCGTTTATTATGCCATAAATATCACCAAAAGACCTTAAATCACTTAGGTGGCCCTAACTCACGAAGGGCCGACCCGAATGTGCCCATCTTCGAACTTAGCCTCACTATTTTGACTATCTTTCAGGGAAAATTTTTTTTTTTTGAAATCGGATTTGATTTACTCAAGATATCGACGTGACGTACAGACAACAGACGGACAGACGGCCCAAATTTTTATTGCGGATTCGTCATCAATTAACAAAGGCAAACACTTTGCCCTTACCGTCTGCTTCGAATTCCATCAATTACACACGGCATCGTAATCCTATAAGCCCCTTCGTACTTCGTACGGGGCTAAAAACGTACAGTACTTTTGGTCAGTTTTGGAGGCCCTACTCACCAATCTCAAATTTGACCCAATTTTGTTGGGGCAGTCACGTTTTCTTGACCCCGCCTAACAGCGGACGTCATTTATGAACGGTCGCTAAGACCCGAAAGTGCACCTATACTGATCGTTGATCATAATCTATCTGTAGGTCTTTCAGTGGTGCTAATTCCTATAAACTTTCAACATTTGAAAAAGATATGATCTTCAGTTAAGTAATCGAAAAACCATTTTCATGACCCTCTGACATGAGGTTACTTTTGAGCCAATCACACCGAAAGTTGACAACACATCGAAAAAGGAAAAGATACGTCTTCTCTAGAATTGACAGACGAATTAAATGAGCTACAACTTAACTCCATTGACACATTGTCCGAAAATGTTTGATTTTGCTCGATGTTTTCGCGAAATCCTTATATATGCAAAAAACACTATGGGCCTGTCATTTTTACGGCCCTACCTCACGATCCACTGACATTTACACTTACTAAATGTTTTGTTGATTGTTATGCTTGGAATAACACTCAGAGACAGAATGACGAATCAATGGAATCGACAACAAACCAGGGTCGTTGATGTCATGGAAAGAATAGCATCTCTGAAATGGAGCTGGGCGGGAAATATTGCAAGAAGGACAGACGAACGTTGGACCAAAAAGATCATGAACTGGCGACCATATAAAAGACGAGCTGTAGGTAGACCACCAGATATATGGACAAACGGAATTAAGAATATTGCAGGTACAAACTGGCAGCAAATGGCAATGGATCGTACGAAATGGAAAGAAGTTGGAGAGGCCTACATCCAGCAGTGGATAGAAACAGGCTGAAAAAGAAGAAGAAGAAATGTGTTGTGTTGTAGATATAGTCGGAAAACTTTAAAACCCTTCTGGCTGAGAATCCCTGATTGGTGTGGTCAGTAGCTTTCTTGCTTTCTTTATCCATGATTAAAACCAGTTTCAGTCAAGATAATATCCAATGCGAAAAACCATTACCAGCCTTCTGAACCTTCTCGACCGATTTTGCTTATCATTTTTAACGAAAACGCGCGAAAACGAAAGAAAAATTCAAAATCGGTTTCTTACACTGCCGTAGCCAGCCGAGGGCTGCACCTCATAGAATTACTTAGTTTAGTTTTTCGCTGCACCTCTTGTGCCCCTCCTGAATTCGGAGTCTGGCTACGGCCCTGTTTGCTCAAGTTAGAGTGGCGACGGTCAGACGGACATTTTTTAGCCCCTTACGAAGTACGAAGGGGCTTATATGATTACGATACCGTGTGTAATTGATGGAATTCGAAGCAGACGGTAAGGGCAAAGTGTTTGCTTATGTTCATAGATAACGAATCCGCAATAAAAAATTTTGTCTGTCCGTCTGTCGGTCACGTCGATTTCTTGAGTAAATCAAATCCGATTTCAAAAAAATCCCTGAAAGGTAGTTGAAATAGTGAGGTTAAGTTCGAAGATTGGCCCCTCGTGAGTTAGGGCCACCTAAGTGTTTTAGGATGCTTTCGTTAAAGTTAACGTTTCCGCTCCATAAGTGAGCACTGGAAGGACACAAGTGTCGAAAACTTTGCGTTTCAGACTATTATTAATTTTGCTTTTGAAAATTAGTCTGAGTTTTCCGAACGCTGCCCATGCAAGACCAATCCTACGTCTTATTTCTGCAGTTTGGTTGTCCAGACCTAACTTCAGTTTATGTCCTAGATATACATAGCTGTCGACTCGTTCAATGACAGTGTCACCAATTTTGATTTCTCTATCGTCCCCGATGTTGGTCATGACTTTTGTTTTCGATAAGTTCATCTTGAGGCCAACTTTGCTCGCCTCTTCACTTAACTGTTGTAGCATAAGCTGAGCCTGACCTAGATTCGCTGCTATCGGTACAATGTCATCAGCGAAGCGGAGATTGCTCAGATACTCTCCATTTATATTTATTCCCATTTTACTCCAGTTTAACTTCCTAAAAATACTCTGCAGAATCGCCGTGAATAATTTCGGTGAAATGGTGTCACCCTGCCTTACACCTCGGCCAATTCTGAATTTCTCCGTGCTCTTATGAAGTTTTATACATGAAGTAGCATTTTTGTACACATATCGAATTGTGTTGGAGTACCTTGAGTCTACTCTACATTCGTCTAATGCGTCCAATATCGACCATGTTTCCACTGAATCGAAAGCTTTTTCGAAGTCTATGAATAGCAAGACTATGTCCGAAGATAAATTGAGAGTGACACAAAGAGCCATGGAACGGAGTATGCTTGGAATAACACTCAGAGACAGAATGACGAATCAATGGATTCGACAACAAACCAGGGTCGTTGATGTCATGGAAAGAATAGCATCTCTGAAATGGAGCTGGGCGGGACATATTGCAAGAAGGACAGACGAACGTTGGACCAAAAAGATCATGAACTGGCGACCATATAAAAGACGAGCTATAGGTAGACCACCAGAGAGATGGACAAACGGAATTAAGAATATTGCAGGTACAAACTGGCAGCAAATGGCAATGGATCGTACGAAATGGAAAGAAGTTGGAGAGGCCTACATCCAGCAGTGGATAGAAACAGGCTGAAAAAGAAGAAAGAAGAAGAAGAAGTGTTTTAGGGTCTTTTGGGGATATCTACTGCAAATCAAACGATGGAAATGAAAATGAAACTGCAAACGATAGGTATATTCGATACCAATTCAGGAAAATAAGTTCATTAAAATCGGTTAAATGGACCGTGAGTTAGGGCCTTAGAAGTGAAAGGCTACTTTGTGTATTTTGCATATAACTCGAGTAAATTTCATCCGTTTTTTCGTAATTTTGTTTCATTTGGAAGGTAATCGATGGCCGAAAAGAATGTTGTTGAAAAAAAAAATTGGGCCTTGGACTAAGGCCGCTACAAGGGCCCTATGTGTATTTTACATTTAACTCGAGTAAATTTCATGCGTTTTTCGTAATTTTTGTTTGATTTGGAAGGTAATCGAAGGCCGAATAGAATGTTATTGAAAAAAAATAAATTTGGGTCCTTGGACTTTTGTTTCACTTGGAAGGTAATCAAAGGCCGAATAGAATGTTGTTGAAAAAAATCTTAAATTTGGGTCCTCGGACTGAGGCCGATACTAGGCCCTATGTGTATTTATACTCAATAAATTAAAATTTTAGGGCTATTTGAAATTTTTGTTTCATTTGAAAGGAACGGCGTACGGGGCTTCGTAATTGCGCTATGCGCAATTTCTAAGATGTACACATTACATAATAATTTTACTTTAACTACATTAACCGGCGCAATAGGCTTACGGTCAAAGTAGGGTGACAGACGCACTAGGGTCACGTACGCAATAGATATGGGATGGCTCGTTTCTCTTAGTGATCTAGCATCTCTCGAAGGATTCTTTTGAATTTCGAGTGACCGAATTCGGCGCTTTTTTTCCGTGACTTTTTTATATATGACTAGTTTGGCCTTGGTTTGGCCTATTCCCCAAAACCAGTCTCAGATATTTTTGATCTTGCATACCTGGCTGGTTGTGAGTGGCCAAAACTCGAAAAATGGGGTTTCGTAGTCCGTATTTTATTTCCGTAAAGTGGCGAGGACACAGACGTGTATGGGTTCGTTGGAAAGCTGAAGCCAAGTACTCCCGGAGCAAATATTAACTTCAAAATATTTGATGATAAACAGCCGAAAATATGATCCGGAAAATTTCTGAAAATCGATGTAACTTCGGTGAACTTTGATGAATGCTGTGACTACACTAAAGCAATTATTTGATTAAATTATTACTTATTATGAATGTGGAAGACCTCAGTTTTACAGCGATACGTCTATTTAGTAGTTTGGCGGAGTGAAACACACAGATTCTATATGTTCGTAGTCACGTGCCTAATATGGACATCGGTGTAAACCTGAGGTCCTCCACATTCATAATAAGTAATATGTTAATTGAATAATTGCATTTGTGAAGTCACAGCTCTCATCAAAGTTCACCGAGGTTTTCTAGATTCTGAGAAATTTTCTGGAGGTCATATTTTCGGCCGTTTATCATCAAATATTTTGAAGTTAATATTTGCCCCGGTAGTACTCGACATTTGCTTTAGAACGAGCCCATACAAGCCCGTGTCCTCGCCACCTTACGGAAATGAAATCCGGACTACGAAACCCCATTTTTCGACTTTTGACCACTTACAACCAGCCAGGTTAATCAAAAATATCTGAGACTGGTTTTGGGGCCTAGGCACCAAGGCCAAACTAGGCATTAAAAAAAAGTCCCGGAAAAAATAGCGCCGATTTCGGTCAGTCGAAATTCAGAAGAATCCCTCTTCCTCCTTTCTCAGAGATTAGAGTTCGACGTTTTGCAAATGTGATAGTAAATCTGTCAAAATGTACATACCGCAAGATTAGCGCCACTAGATATATTATACCCCTGATTCCCTGATATGATACGGTGTTGATTATACTTCGGCCACTATCATTTGTCACTTCAATAGACTTGATTGCAACCTTGAACAGACTTTTCTCTTGTTTTGAATTAAATGAAGGTAGCGCTCAGCGTAGCTTCACTTCTAATATATAATTGACAACATAAGTCTCCACTACAAAACATTAACCGTAACAATCCTAACACCAACGACGTTCTCTCGTCAAATTCACTACTTCTTTGGATACACAAAATACCACGTCTCCAATCACAAAAATGGAACAGAACCAGTTGAGTGTAGGTATACATGCCGGCCTGCGACATTAGGCGAAAGAGTCACCCAGCATGTCCATTAAATTTTAATTGGATGTGATCAATTGAATTGGTTGACAGTGTGAACTCGTCATAAGTAAATAGATTGCACACGTTTTATCAACGAAGTTCGCTCGAAAAACGCGAACAGAAAACCAAAACAAGATGTGTGTCGATTCACAAAAATTACTTCTTCAACAACACTTGGCTCCTCGTCCAATTACACTCTTCATTCACTGAAGGTAACAATTAAAAATGTTAATGAACGATCGCACAGTGATATCCGCAAGTTACGTAACGCGAAGATTGTCATACTCTGACCATTTTATGGATACTGAAAGCACCAATTCGATGGTAAAAACCGAATTCTGTTCAAGGTGAAGACATTCACACAATGAATAAACGAGTTAGAACGAGAGACGTACACCGCAACAGTAAGAAGATATATATGTACAGCGGTATACATTCTGCTACATGCGAGACGTATATTTCGGTTACCTCATATTGAAGAAAAGCGAAACAAAAAGAAAGACGGAAATTGAGAATAAATCAAAATGCATGCGGTGCGTAAATAACGGTCCATCTTCTACAGTATGAATGCAAATCCATTAACATTTCTTCTGGTCGATCATCATCATTATTTACAGCACAGTAGATGAGGTCTTTCTTGTACACTTTCTTTTACGCATTACGATTACCAGCAGAGTATATATGTGAGGCATTCCACGGTGAGCTACGTAGATTTCGATTTTATTTGTGAAGATCTAACAAAACTCGTTATAGAAATTACAGGATGTTCCGTAAGTTTGATTAAATATCTTGCCCACACGTTAGTAAGCGGTCGTGACGCAAGTCCTCTACCACCAAATTTTTTTAGTGACTTTGGATTATGCCCGCACGTTAGTAAGCGGGCGGGCGTGACGCAAGTCCACTACCACGAATGTTTTACCAAATTTTTTTTGAGGACGGCGGAGCATATTTACAGCAACTTTTTGACTTCTCCCCCTTAACTCCAACGACCCCAAACTAGGATATCTGGAATCTAGTTGCAAGCGCAGCGCGCAGCGCTGCGCCTTAATACATGACTGTCCCGGCATCTATTACACGATGCCCGCAGGGCATCGTACTTTCTAAAAATCTAAAAAGTATATAGGAGCGTTTCTTAGGGTGGCGAGATGGGAAAAAGTCGACTTTGGACCTAGGTTAGGACTGAGGCCGTACCTCGGACCTAACGATTTTACGGTTGATTTCGGTAGAGCTTTTGATGCTGATTCAGGAAATGTGGGTCACAAAATTTTGTTATGCGTCGCTTTGCCGCTAGGTGGCTACAAAGTCCGAATTTTTGAAACGAAAACTGGCTGCCATTTCGCGTAAAATTAATGGATTGGCGTGAAATTTGTGTCTAAAGGGTTTTCGAGGTCGGCGCTTCCGAATAAAAACATTTGAGAGCGGCCACAGGCATGTGAGCCACCGCAAATCACCAAAGAGTGGTTTTTTGGGTGGTTTTTCTCAATTTTCTCAAAAACGGTACATAGAATTTTTGTGCAAGTCTTACCGTTGATAGCCGCTAAAAATACCTATCGATTGAGGTACATATCAAAAAAATCGGCGGAAGCGTTTTTGAGAAAAGTTGGAAAATGTGTCAATTCAATGTGCCAACTTTAATGTAGGTACGGTCACAAGATGGCGTCGTAGAGATTTGGTCTCTTCGGGACAAATGTTCAAAAATGAAAGTTGAGGGGGGTCCTAGAACAAAATTTTCATGTCCGAGGTCATTGGACCAATTTAAGATTTTAGGTCACTCGATGTTTCCGGAGCCTCAAGGTGTGGCACCAAAATTTGTTTTTCACAGTTGAGATCTTTGTGTCGATTCAATTTCGTGTTTAAGAAAAAGAATCTGTTTTCTAAAGTTTGGACCGGCGATAATCTAATCTATGTAAGCAGTTGATGCTGCAACATTTTCCTAAAACAATTTTTCGAAAATAAAAATTTGGATCAGTGCATGTTTACGAATTAAATTACCTGCGAAAAGATAAGGCCTATCGATTGCACAACATTTGACCATCAAACACTAAACATTTTATATTAAAATATTCGATTTTCGATTCAACTTTTACAAAATTCCAATTGCATCAAAGAACCATTTTGTGGTTTGTAAACATCAACAATGTTTCTGATTGATGTACGTCAAAATGGTAGTGCTAAACGTACTAGATCAAAAGGTGTCAAAAATAGTACGCTTTTTGTGAGCGCTAAAATTTTAAAAAGTTCATGTTCGAACCTTCACATGCAAATGGAAACTGATTGTTTTATTTTGTCATTGAATCAATAAAGTTGCAGTAACAACTGTTGTACGCACTATTTGGATTTTTCGAACATTGCAAACTTTATTTTTATGGAAAAATATGAATTTTTTTCGGTAATTTGCTGAACATCGATGTCGTGGGATTGTTGTCACGTGGCGATTGTGGTTGTTTCTTTTTGCGCTATCTATTTTACTTTAAAGAAATGTTAAAGTGAAACATTTCGTTTGGGAAAAGTGAATTCATCCTTTTACAAATTGTTACAGTCGGCGGTTCAACCGAATTTATTCAATTTACGCCTTTAAAAATCTTTTGCGACTTTCGAACGGATCTTAAATAAATGATTACCAATCGTTTCCCGTTATTCATTGAAAATTTAAATAGGCTAATCCAAGGTAGTATACCAATGCGCTTCGGCTATTATTGTAAAACTTCTTTCGAAGAAAGAGTTAAAATCTTCGTGATTGTTTGTCCATTTTCGTATTATTTTGAATGTTCAGCGGAGTCATAAAGTGAAAAGTCGTTAGAGGCGTAAATTATGGAGAGGTTATAATTATTGCTCATTCTAATACAAATAATTCACATACCATGATTGTCGTCGGAATGATAGAATGAATTTTGTTATTATGTAAAGTCATTAAAGGTCCTATACAAAAATTATATTACACTCGCGGAATTTTGAAAACCGACACATTTTCTGTTTTGTGGTTTATTGGTTTTTTTTGAATTTTGCATGTATTTTTATATGGAGAAATCAGAAACTCAAGTAAAACACATGAACAGAAAATGTGTCGGTTTTCAAAATTCCGTGCTTGTAGGAGGATTAAATTTGAATAAATGTTCAAACGCAATCTTTGATTCCAACAGATTACACAGGCTGCAGTTCTGTAGTCTGTATAAAAGTTTTCACAAGCAATTTATCTGTCCCATAAAGGAAACCTAGGAGGATGGTTATGCAGCTTTAGCTGCTTCGGATGTATCTCCTTTTGAGTTTACCACAATGTTTTGATCATGAGCAGCGAGTAAGATGTATAAGAGACTAGTGAACCCCTCTTATTACACCCTGTATTGCCCTGTAAAAGGCGTTTGCGTGGTTCTAAAAATCTGAAACTTCACAGGATGACTCTAAATAGGCGTTAGAATCGATTTTTGATAGTAGGGTCCTACCTTAGGTCCGGCCCTTCGACACGGACCTAACGATTTTTTCGTTGATTTTGGTAGTATTCAATGCGCTGAACACGATGGTGGTGGAGAAAAAAAATTGTTATGTAGTTTTGCCTGTGAAAATGGCCGCTGAAGTGCAAAATTTTGCACTTTTCAATTGCGTATTACGGGCTGTGGTTGATCGATTTCTGCGCGGTTTGTGGCTACTAAGGGGTAATCGAGGGTGTAGATTCCGAAAATCAAGTTTTTAC
Organism: Bradysia coprophila; assembly: GCF_014529535.1. Classification (NCBI taxonomy): domain Eukaryota; kingdom Metazoa; phylum Arthropoda; class Insecta; order Diptera; family Sciaridae; genus Bradysia; species Bradysia coprophila. Next base: position 511,987 of record NW_023503415.1, on the reverse strand, counting down.
GGTACCTCACAGTGGAAGAAGTGCCGCAAAATGCGAAAAAACCTGTTTTTTTTTGTACAAAAAAATCGTTTTTTTCGTATCCCATTCAAAATTTTCCACTTTATTGAAAACGGCTATTATTAATGAAAAGTACTCTAAAAGACCTTTCAAATGAGCCACATATCAAGAAAATCCTTGGTGCCGTTTCCGAGCAATTGAGGTTTAAATGTCGAAACAGAGGCCCAACTTTGATCTCAGTACGTCCACAAGATGGCGTCTAAGGCTATAGGTTACTTCGGCAAATTTTTTCTAAATATAAAGTTGAGATAGGTCACAGAACAAACGGATTCCAATCGAAGTCACTGGACCGAGATATGAAAAGATTTGTAAACGAAAATTTTGCGACATTCTTCAGTATATGGCGCACTGCTTCTTAAATGAAAAAAATTTCGTTGTACAAATTTAGATATTGCAACGAAAGAAGTTCCAGCACTTTAGGGCGCACTAAAAATTAGAGTGTGAGCGCCACAGCAGTGATTGGGGCAAAACATCCAACATCCGAAGCCTCTGTCTGTAGCGATTATGTGGTCTTAGGGTCATATTTTGCTAAAAGATTTACACAATAAATTATTTGTTTTGCATCTTTTAATGAATTGAATTACCTGAAATCTGATAAAGCCTATCGATTGCACAACATTTTGCCATAAATCATAACACTGTTTGTTGCATTCATGCATTTTTCATTCCAAAGCGGCATTTTATTATTATTTTTGCAAACAACAACAAAATGTTTTTCGTTTTAAGACGTCAAACGGCAGTGCCAAAGATACTAGATCAAACTGTTTGTACGCTTTTGTAGGCGCGAAAATTTAAACAAAAACCAATGCTCGAGATAAATGCACTAAGTGCATTGCGCTTCAATTTTGAGCGTATTTTTGTTAGCGCGAAAATATTCGAAAAGCGAATGGTGTAATAATAACATATTATCGCGTGTGATCGTTCTAAATTTAGTAATGTGCGGTACAGTCTGTCTTTGCAAATTAAATGTATTAGCAGTCGGCAGTTTAACACTCATCAACTAAAACATTAAATCATTTTTTATTCGGTTGCAAAAGATTTAAGTGCGTTGCGGGTGGGTCAAATTAATTATTAATTAAGAAATTGTTGTGCAATTTAATTCGGCCGTAATAGATCGACCTCACAAGATTTGTCCTATTAAAAAATTTAGCAGAAGCACTAATAGAACAACTTCACCGGATTTGTCGTTTTACAAATCGCGAAGGCGTTTATAGGTCGATCTTACCGTATTTTTCCTTCTACAAAATGTAATGGAGACTCTAAACTCTAATAGATCGATCTCACCAGATTTGGCTTTTAGCGAAATCTCTAATAGAACGACCTCACGGGACTTTTCCCTTTACAAAATGTAGCGATAACGCAAGCTTGATCTGTTACAGGATCACAGGATTTATAGTGAAGACTTCAATAGATTGACCTCACTGGATTTTTCTTTTAACGAAATGAGGCAAAATCGCTAAAATAGATCGACCTCGCCGGATTTGCTTTTTTACCAAATGTAGTAAAGACGCTAATATATCAACCTCATAGATTTTGTCCTTTTACGAAATGTTGCGAAGGTACTAATAGAACTACCGGATTTGGCCTTTAACAGAGTGTAACGGGAATTCTAAAATAGCCGGACCTCATTGGATTTTCCCTTAAACAAAATGTAACGGGAACGCTAAAATCGCTCGACCTCATTGGATTTGTCCTTTTACAAAATGTAGCGAAGGCTCTAATAAACCGACATTACCGGATTTGTCCTTTTACATAATGTAGCGAGAACGCTAATAGCTCGACCTCATTGGCTTCGCCCTCTTATGAAATGTAGCGAGAACGCTAAAATAGCCCGACCTCAACGGATTTGACCTTTTACAAAATGTAGCGAAGGCTCTAATAGACCGACTTCACCGGATTTTCCCTTTTACAAAATGTAGCGGGAACGGTAATAGCTCCAGCTCATTGGAATTGTCCTTTAACAAAATGTAGCGGGAACTCTAAAATAGCTCAACCTCACCGGATTTTCACTTTTACGAAATGTATACTTCATACATTTTGCCGTACACCGTGGGAGAGGGTCTGATAATCATACTTTTTTGCGCGTGCATTTCTTGAATGACCCTTTAGTCTACCACAAAACCACAAAAATGAAACAAACGCAATTCCTAAATGAAACCTAGAGTGATGGTTAGGGCAGCTATGCTGCCTTCTCGCATTCAGTTGTAGGCATTGGGTGCATCTAAAATATACTAGTAATCCATACGAGTTCAACGAGCTATCATACGTTGCTGCAGCTTCAAAATTGGCCGAGATATTGAACTTCGAAATATTGATGTTTGTCTGAAAATAAGCAAAATTTCGAATTTTCAGATAATGCAAATCGCCTACGTTAGTTAGTTAGTTAGTTCCTATGGAAAACTGGATCCACCAACTCCTAGACGTTTCTATTGATTTTCCTGAAATTTTGGTTGTAGGCTAATATTGGCCCAAAAATAAGAATGGAATTTTCAGAGAGCTGGAGCTCCTCAAAGTCTCCATACAAATGCCATATAAAAACAAATTTGTATATGAGAGTGTGTGTGTTTTGTATATTTTGGTGCATGATATGGATGGTAATGTGGTGAAAGGTGTGTGTTGTTCTTGGATGTGTTTCTTGTAGGAAATTGTGTGGATTATTAAATACTAGCACTGATTCCCGGCCTTCGGCCGGGCTGTACTGATGATATTAATTAGACCCGTACGAAGTACTGGGGTCTTATAGGTTTACGCATACGTTTGTAACACGTCGAATTGGACTCCCTGAGTAAGGGGAAACCTATTGTGGTTGTCTAGAGATGCCAAATCCGCGAAAAAAAAAATGTCCGTCTGTCTGTCCGTCTGTCTGTCTGCACGATAACTTGAGTAAAACGCATCCGATTTTAAAAATTCTTTTTTTTCCCGTTTGGTAATGTCAAAAGACAGGCTAAGTTCGAAGATGAGTGATTTTGGATCGACCCCTCCCGAGCTGTGGCCCAATAAGTGCTTTACGGTTTTTCGAAGATATCTCCGGACATTTAAACGTTAAACTTGTAAGTGATACGTCAAATAAAAGGTATTTACAAAAGTATTTACAATACCGATCGACAAAAAAAAAGTTTATGGAAATCGGATGACCGACTCGTGAGTTAGACCCCTTGGTGTGGAACAGGCACAGGGCGGCAAGCAGTTTTTGCTTGTAGGTCGGCCACATTTGAACATATTTCGTCTGTTTTAGCTTTATTAGATAGGTATTGACCGTACCAATCAGGGAAAATTTTTTTAATGAAATTATGTTCTCCGGAGCGTGAGCTAGGTCTCTTGGAGTGAGCTCTTATCTGGCTACTCGGAAGTACAGTGAACGTGGTGTATTTTGACAATATCTCGAGTAAATTTTGACCGAATTTCATGAATTTTTTTTGTTTGAAAGGTATTAACGAATGTAAAGCGTCGGTACTATTTCCGGTCTCCTAACAAAATGGCTGCCGGCGGCCATATTGGATTTTATTAAAAGTGATATAAAGTGGGAAGAATGATGCTTAGAGAGTTTCTGTTAACATGGAAATAATGTGTTAAGTGTGAGGGGTTTCAGGGATTCCATATATGGACATCTATATATACCTATATACAGCTATATTGAGCTATATACAGGCACATATCGCACATATGTCAGGACGCATAACCCGGCCTTAAGGCCAGATTATGCGTCCGATATATCGCACATATGTCAGGACGCATAACCCGGCCTTAAGGCCAGATTATGCGTCCGATATATCGCACATATGTCAGGACGCATAACCCGGCCTTAAGGCCAGATTATGCGTCCGATATATCGCACATATGTCAGGACGCATAACCCGGCCTTAAGGCCAGATTATGCGTCCGATATATCGCACATATGTCAGGACGCATAACCCGGCCTTAAGGCCAGATTATGCGTCCGATATATCGCACATATGTCAGGACGCATAACCCGGCCTTAAGGCCAGATTATGCGTCCGATATATCGCACATATGTCAGGACGCATAACCCGGCCTTAAGGCCAGATTATGCGTCCGATATATCGCACATATGTCAGGACGCATAACCCGGCCTTAAGGCCAGATTATGCGTCCGATATATCGCACATATGTCAGGACGCATAACCCGGCCTTAAGGCCAGATTATGCGTCCGATATATCGCACATATGTCAGGACGCATAACCCGGCCTTAAGGCCAGATTATGCGTCCGATATATCGCACATATGTCAGGACGCATAACCCGGCCTTAAGGCCAGATTATGCGTCCGATATATCGCACATAAGAAGAGTATCATGGGGAATATTCCGTGAACTGTCAAACTTTTAATTAAAGGGTTGCCGCCTTTTATTGATCATTAGTTACTTTATTGCTTTATATAAGCGGTAAATTCCCTTTTATATCATCATCATTAAAGAGATTACCGCTTTTAATTGTACATTAATTACTTTATATAAGGAACAAATTTTCTTTATGTCCCCGCCTTATGTAAGCGATAAATTTCACTTTATATCAGCGTATTATATAAAGAGATTGCCGCTTTTTATTGTACATTAATTACTTTATATAAGCAGTAAATTTCCTTTATATCACCGCTTTATATATGCGGTGGATTTCATTTATATAACAGTGACACCTCTTTATATACGCGGCGCATATCCTTTTATATGTAGATATACTGTATAATTGATGTATGTATTGTTTGCGGTATATTTCATTTGTAAAAACGGAATATAGGAATATATAGGTTGTAAACATTCTGTGAGAATTTTGTATTACATTTCCATTTTTCCAATGACGTAAAAAATTTAATTTCTCACGACAAAAAAACAAATACAATTGACGGTTGGTCTGTTTTGATATTCAACAAGTGTCAGGCTAACTCTACTGTCATGTCTCCTATTCCATCTATAGGTTTGTTCCAAGGCAATATGAATTGTCAAATTTCATCCATATAACCATAACCTCAATAATATCTCTGTGTAAATCGCGTAGACGACGTTGCTCGTTTTGTATGAAATATCACGGAAGCGACGTTGCTGTGGATGAAATTGTCGTTGTTCGGGTTGTCAAAGTTCGTGTTTACAGTTACTTGGAACAAACCTATTACATAAAAAGAATTAAAAGTACAGGTGTCGACTAATAGAAGGCAGTGTGCAAACAATGAAATTCAAAATCTGCGTTTGAATTCTCTTCGTGAATGGTTTGGATGTAAAAATAAAAAACTTTGTTTTGGAGGTAAAATTTTTCTTTATTGAGTTCAGAAATACTTTTATAATCTAAAAACTTAGAAAGTAATTGAAGAACTTAACGATGACATAATCATTAATCAGTAAATTTTTGGAAAACTTAGCAGTAAAACTATCAAAGGTATGTCCATTAGCCATGTGTGCAATGAAACAGGCAGCGTACATTCCACATACATTGCTTGTTAGCTGTTGTAAATGCTGTGTGCAATAGGTTACTTGTTTACAGTTCTCTTGGATAAATGTCAACAGTTGCCAGCTTCTCGGTTTGAAGCCGTAAGAATCCATGTAATACCCATGGCGATTTCGTGTGATGAAGACACTAACCCAATGACTCCAAATTCCGATTTTTTTGATAAATTTATTACGAAAGCAAAGTTTTCGTATCGTTTGCGTTTTACTGTCAATTTGGTCGGTGGTAGTTCGTCTATAGCACATACAACAACTTTTGTATGATGTAAATTTAAATTGCGGAAGAATTCTTGCAAATGCAATGTATTCATTGTTAGAGGAGTATTGTTCAACTACTGTAATCGGTGACCACGTTACGGTTTTTTATCTATTTCTATGGTTGACGAAAACTCTGAGAATATTACGGCGGTCACAGACTGGGTAAGAGCCTCACTAAAACGTACTTCAATACGTAGAGATCCAGTTTTTGACATTGAATTATGAGGTTCTGATGCGCTCAAGTCTGGAGTTAGATCAACGGCTATCAGTGTATATCCGGCCGCATATGCTTCTCGACTGATACCATTACCAAAGTCAGTGTAGTTAATATTGCATCCTTCAAACAACGAATTGTAGGCTCTTATGTATTGATGATTTGTAAAATCGCAGACAAACGGTTTAGATGGTATAGCCAGGCTGTCCAGAAACACACAAATTTGTGTCATGTCATAGTGTCTAAAATTGAATGGATTTTGATGTGATCTGTCCGTTAAAGGCAGCTGTGTTAACGAATCCAATGATACATCTCTGTAGAAAGTACTCCGAGGTATAAATTATCCATTGTTTTAGTCTGTGATCCTGTTGGAATCGTGATCGCCTTGACATCGACCCTAGTAATAGGGTATTTCGCTGTAGCAACTTCCAAGACTCTGTTGTGTGCCATTACAAAATTCGAATTCAGCTTAACTTTACGAACATGTAACTGCTTCAGTAATTTCAAATGTGGCTCCAGAATTTGGTACTCCCATTAGATGAAAGGCATCCTTAGATCTTTGTAGTTTGATAGTCATTTCGACACCGCTCAGCAGTAATTTGTCAACGTTAAATAAATCGCAGTGAAGTGGCCCGTAAAGGTCGACAATTCTATTGTCAATAGTATGTGAGCGACGTTTTGTAAAACCTTCATTGTCATTGTTTTGTACTCTCCATGTGTCCATGAGTATCGGCATAAAACAGACCAGAAGTTAGATGAGTGTTTTTGGAAATCTCCGAGTAATTAAGTAAATTTTGTAGGTATGCTCTGTACGGGTAACAATTTGTGGGTGGTGTAACACATTTCTGGTTGAGGCTGACATCTACTTGTGAAAACATTGAGTGTAACCAATTGTTAACAGGACCCACTACTGGTGTGTTGGTGCAGCTACACCACCAGGTGGTATCGGTTGAGGGGTACAGTTATTTTTGCCTGTACGTGTATGTAAACACGAGCCAGATCCAGATATTCGTCAGCGCAGCTACCACTGACCACAAATTCAATCGGTCCATTGTTGGAGATCGAAGTTATGGGTCTATAGGTCTGGAGAGCACCGCTCTCAATAGCTGTCTGTATAGGAACGGTAGCGAAAAGGTCCAACTCAGATTTCAGATCTCAGCTCAACTACTTTATTTATATGAGCCATTGTAGATTATTTAGTGAAAAATATCTTTGAGTTCTTTTGGTAATTTTCTTTTCTTGTTGTTTGTTTTCTTCACCGTTGGTTTGCTCGGCTTCTGTTTCTTATTTTGCACTGTTTTTCTGCGTTTAATGTTACTCGACTGAATAACTGTACTCGTATGGCGTTTCCTATTAGATGGCATCCGTTTATATCCTTCTCCGCTACATCATTTTATGAGTCAAATTGGTTACAGCTTCTTTGGATCTATTATTGAAGGCAGTACGCGGATTGACATTGTTAACGATATCGTTCAGAAAATTAGAGCCACTGTTGATCACTTCACGGCCCACCGCTGTGGTCCCTTTTTTCAAATTTGTAAAACTCTTCTGAATAGTCCTCCTAGGAATGAACCAATGCCACCACCTCTCTGTATAGAACGTGACCACGTTGATATATGGGTCCACTATAGAAGGAATTTCCAGACCCTGCCTGTGTAATATAGTAATGGGTGAGTGCTTCAAGCTCTGCCATGTTAATATTTGTAGCTGTTTCTCCTGAAATGTAGTTTCACGCTCAGCGTACCGTAATTGGAATGGCATGAGTCGCCCTTCGATATCCCTTATATCTATTTTGATGGACTCAAAGTTCTGCGACTGCACAGATATGTATTGAGGTAGACTAAACATAGTGTTGCAAGACTGGCCAAAATATGGGCGCTGAATGCCTGAGTTAGTACTGATTATACCCAAAACTTTTCCCCAACTATCACCAATAATTTGTGGTTCCAGAATGTCACAGTAAATTAACATTTTCTCTGGCATGATTGTGTTATTGTTTGCAACATGTGGTGCAAAAGCACCACCACGTATTTTGAATTGGGGTGGATACCCCAACTGTAAGCCTAAGCGTGTACTGAGTTTACAGCTCTCGATCCACTTCCGTCCTATCTCTACAATATCATTACCGGCTCCTACTTTGTTGGCCCATGAATTGAATTCAAAGAATGTTTTCTGTTGTGTTTTCTGGTCGATCTTTGAATTTATAGCGGTAATGACATCTTTTATATCAGTATAGTACCCTGGTAAAATATCTGTGTTGATCAGATAGGTGACTTTAGCGTGCCGGGGCTTATCATGTGACTTATCCAAATGCCAATTGAGTACCTCTTCAGTTATCTCATAGGCATAATTTCTCTAGCATAATTTCGTTTTCGCCGTCTTCAACATTCATAAAAGTGTATGGGTATTGTATTTCGGTCATAGCAACCTCCCAATTGCCATCCAGATACATGTACCGTGGTAATTGCACTGTGAAAGTACTGCGTCTTATTCTCAGGATAATAATTCATTGAGCTGTTTGACAACAGTGTCATGTAAAAACTATTGTTATTCATTTTTTTGTAATGGTAGAGGCATTTATCCACGAATTATGTTTACTGCTGTAGCCTCGCCACTCCACAAGATACTGAATCGTTTTACCACGCTTCCTCTGTTTTATAATCGTTTTGATGGCCTTGGCTGCTGACTCATCGAAAATTACTTTTGTAGCTCTGGTTCGTAGAAGGTCCCTGTTATTTCTTCCCCGTCCAGATCAACAATCCTGTATTACCACAGGGTCTCTTTTCACAATCTTTTGTACCTTGAAACATTCATCATTTGTCCAGCCGCTTTCGTAGCCTTTAGAGAAGGTATTTTTACTTTTAGAAATACGCACGTAGTCCCCGACTCTGAGCTTTGACTTAATTCTGTTAATTTTCCTTTTTTTGCTTTACGTGCCATCTGAGATTTCATTGTGTTCTCATACACTTGTAAAAATGTTATTTTCATTGACATCAACTGGTGCCATTTTAATGGTACGATGATAGCTGTTGTTGTATGCATCGACAAAATCATCCAGCTTGTCAATAAATGTAAGAGAACCAGTGTGTGTAAAATACTTGAAATTCTCCCCTTCAATGTGCGTATAGACCGTTCACAAATACTTGCCTTTGTATCAGGATTTCTGGTTGAGTTGTAAATTATGTCTTTTTCTTTTAAGAACTTTTTAAACTTCAGTGCTGCTAAATTCACCACCATTATCGCTCTGGATACGTATAGTCGCTGATCAGTTTTTTTAAATATTTTCTTGAAGGCCGTAATAACAGCGTCTGCATTCTTCTGTGTTAATGGTTCGACAAACATGTACTTCGAGAAGCAATCAATAACAACTAAAAAATTTTTACTTTTAGAGTTTTATTTTAAAATGCTTATGTTTTACATTAGATTAGATTAATATCGCACATAGGTGTCAGCGACGCATAACCCGGCCTTAAGGCAGAATTATGCGTCCGATATATCGCACATATTCAGGACGCAATAACCCGGCTTAGCCAGATTATGACGTCTCCGATAAATATCGCACATATGTCAGACCGCATAACCCGGCCTAAGGCCAGATTATGCGTCGATAATCGCAACATAAGAAGAGTATCATGGGGAATATTCCGTGAACTGTCAAAACTTTTAATTAACAGGGTTGCCCGCCTTTTAATTGATCATTAGTTACTTTATTGGCTCTTATTATAACGGTAAATTCCCTTTTATTATCATCATCATTAAGAGATTACGCTTTAAATTGTACATTAATTACTTTATATAAGGAGCAATTTTCTTTATGTTCCCCGCCTTATGTAAGCGATATAATTTCACTTTTATATCAGCGTATATATAAAGAGATTCCGCTTTTATTGTACATTAGATTAACTTTATATAAGCAGTACAATTTCCTTTGATATCACCGCATTTATATATGCGGTGGATTTCATTTATATAACAGTCGACACCTCTTATATATACGCGGCGCATATCCTTTTAATATGTAGATATACTGTATAATTGAATGTATGTATTGTTTGCGGTAGTATTCTCATTTGTAAAACGGAATATAGGAATATACTAGGTGTAAACATTCTGTGAGAATTTTGTATTACATTTCCCATTTTTCCAAATGACGTAAAAATTTAATTCTACGACAAAAAAACAAATACAATTGGAACGGTTTGGTCTGTTTTGATATTCAACAAGTGTCAGGCTAAACTCTACTGTCATAGGTCTCCTATTCCATCTAATAGTTTGTTTCCAAGGCCATATGAATGTTCAAATTTTCATCATATAACCATAATCTCAAATAATATCTCTGTGTAAATCGGCGTAGACGCGTTGCTCGTTCTTTGTATTGAAATATCACGGAACCGAACGTTGCTTGGTGTGGAAAAGGGGGGATTTTTTTTTTTTTTCTTTTTTTTTGAAATGTCGTTGTTCGGTTGTCAAAGTTCGTGTTTACAGTTACTTGGAACAAACCTATTCATAAAAAGAATAATAAGTACAGGTGTCGACTAAATAGAAGGCAGTGTGCAAACAATGAAATTCAAAATCTGCGCTTGAATTCTCTCGTGAATGGTTTGGATGTAAAAAGATAAAAAACTTTGTTGAGGTAAAATTTTTCTTAGGAGTTCTAGAAATACTTTTATAATCTAAAAATTAAAAGTAATTGAAGACTTAAGCGATGACAAATCATTAATGCAGTAAACTTTTTGGAAAACTTAGGCAGTAAACTAATCAAAAGTATGTCGCATTAGCCCATGTGGTGCCATGAATACAGGCAGCGTAACAATTCCACATAAACATTGCTTGTTAGCCTGTTGTAATATGCTGTTGCCAATAGGTAACTTGTTTACAGGTTCCTCTTGGATAAATTGTCAACAGTTTGCCAGCTTCTCGTTTGAAGCGCGTAAGAATCCATTGTAATACCCATGGCGAATTTCGTGCTGATGAAGACCCACCTAACCCAATTGACGTCCAAAAATTCGATTTTTTTGATAAATTTATTACGGAAAGCAAAGTTTTGCGTATCGTTCGTTTACTGTCAATTTGGTCGGTGGTAGTTCGATCTATAGCAACATACAACAACTTTTGTATGATGTAAATTTTAAATTGGCGGAAGAATTCTTGAAAATTGCAAGTATTCATTTGTTAGAGGGTATTGTTCAACTACTGTAATCGGTGAACACACGTTACGGTTTTGTTAATCTATTTCTATGGTTGACGAAAACTCTGAGAAATATTACGGGCGGTCACAGACTGGGTAAGAGCCTCACTAAAACGTACTTCAATACGTAGAGATCCAGTTTCTTGACATTGATTATGAAAGGGTTCTGATGCGGCCTCAAGTCTGAGTTAGATCAACGGCTATCCAGTGAATCGGCCGCATATGCTTCTCGACTGATACCATTACCAAAATCAGTGTAGTTAATATTGCTCCTTCAAACAACGAATGTAGCTCTTATGTATTGATGATTTGTAAAATCGCAAGACAAACGGTTAGATGGTATAGCCAGGCTGTCCAGAAACACACCAAATTTGTGTCAATGTGCATAGTGTCTAAAAAATTGAATGGATTGCATGTGATCTGTCGTTAAAAGGCAAGCTGTGTTAAGCGAATCCAATGATACATCTCTGGTAGAAACAGTACTCCGAGGTATAAATTATCCATTGTTTTAGTCTGTGATCCTGTTGGAATCGTGGATCGCCTTGAGCATCGACCCTAAGTAAGGGTTATTTCGCTGTAGCAACTTCAAGACTCTGTTTGTGTGGCCCATTACAAAATTCGAATCAGCTTAACTTTACCCGAACATGTAAACTGGCTTCAGTAATTTCAAATGTGGCTTCCAGAAATTTGGTACTGCCCATTAGATGAAAGGCGATCCTTAGATCTTTGTAGTTTGATAGTCATTTCGACACCGCTCAGCAGTAAATTTGTCAACGTTAAATAAAATCGCAGTGAAGTGGCCCGTAAAGGTCGACAATTCTATTGTCATAGTACTGTGGGGAGCGACGTTTTGTAAAACCTTCATTGTCATTTTTTTGGTACTCTCGCATGTGTCCCATGAGTATCGCATAAAACAGACCAGAAAAGTTAGATGAGTGATTTTTGGAATCTCCGAGTAATTAAGTAAATTTTGTAGGTATGCTCTGTACGGGTAACAATTTTGGGTGGTGTAACACATTTCTGGTTGAGGCTGGACATCTACTTGTGAAAACATTGCAAGTGTAACAATGTTAAGCAGGACCGCCACTACTGTGGTGTTGGTGGGCAGCTAACAATTTTCCCTTAAACAAAATGTAACGGAACGCTAAAATCGCTCGACCTCATTGGATTTGTCCTTTTACAAAATGTAGCGAAGGCTCTAATAAACCGACATTACCGGATTTGTCCTTTTACATAATGTAGCGAGAACGCTAATAGCTCGACCTCATTGGCTTCGCCCTCTTATGAAATGTAGCGAGAACGCTAAAATAGCCCGACCTCAACGGATTTGACCTTTTACAAAATGTAGCGAAGGCTCTAATAGACCGACTTCACCGGATTTTCCCTTTTACAAAATGTAGCGGGAACGGTAATAGCTCCAGCTCATTGGAATTGTCCTTTAACAAAATGTAGCGGAACTCTAAAATAGCTCAACCTCACCGGATTTTCACTTTTACGAAATGTATACTTCATACATTTTGCCGTACACCGTGGGAGAGGGTCTGATAATCATACTTTTTTGCGCGTGCATTTCTTGAATGACCCTTTAGTCTACCACAAAACCACAAAAATGAAACAAACGCAATTCCTAAATGAAACTAGAGTGATGGTTAGGGCAGCTATGCTGCCTTCTCGCATTCAGTTGTAGGCATTGGGTGCATCTAAAATATACTAGTAATCCATACGAGTTCAACGAGCTATCATACGTTGCTGCAGCTTCAAAATTGGCCGAGATATTGAACTTCGAAATATTGATGTTTGTCTGAAAATAAGCAAAATTTCGAATTTTCAGATAATGCAAATCGCCTACGTTAGTTAGTTAGTTAGTTCCTATGGAAAACTGGATCCACCAACTCCTAGACGTTTCTATTGATTTCCTGAAATTTTGGTTGTAGGCTAATATTGGCCCAAAAATAAGAATGGAATTTTCAGAGAGCTGGAGCTCCTCAAAGTCTCCATACAAATGCCATATAAAAACAAATTTGTATATGAGAGTGTGTGTGTTTTGTATATTTTGGTGCATGATATGGATGGTAATGTGGTGAAAGGTGTTGTTGTTCTTGGATGTGTTTCTTGTAGGAAATTGTGTGGATTATTAAATACTAGCACTGATTCCCGGCCTTCGGCCGGGCTGTACTGATGATATTAATTAGACCCGTACGAAGTACTGGGGTCTTATAGGTTTACGCATACGTTTTGTAACACGTCGAATTGGACTCCCTGAGTAAGGGGAAACCTATTGTGGTTGTCTAGAGATGCCAAATCCGCGAAAAAAAAAATGTCCGTCTGTCTGTCCGTCTGTCTGTCTGCACGATAACTTGAGTAAAACGCATCCGATTTTAAAAATTCTTTTTTTTCCCGTTTGGTAATGTCAAAAGACAGGCTAAGTTCGAAGATGAGTGATTTTGGATCGACCCTCCCGAGCTGTGGCCCAATAAGTGCTTTACGGTTTTTCGAAGATATCTCCGGACATTTAAACGTTAAACTTGTAAGTGATACGTCAAATAAAAGGTATTTACAAAAGTATTTACAATACCGATCGACAAAAAAAAAGTTTATGGAAATCGGATGACCGACTCGTGAGTTAGACCCCTTGGTGTGGAACAGGCACAGGGCGGCAAGCAGTTTTTGCTTGTAGGTCGGCCACATTTGAACATATTTCGTCTGTTTTAGCTTTATTAGATAGGTATTGACCGTACCAATCAGGGAAAATTTTTTTAATGAAATTATGTTCTCGGAGCGTGAGCTAGGTCTCTTGGAGTGAGCTCTTATCTGGCTACTCGGAAGTACAGTGAACGTGGTGTATTTTGACAATATCTCGAGTAAATTTTGACCGAATTTCATGAATTTTTTTTGTTTGAAAGGTATTAACGAATGTAAAGCGTCGGTACTATTTCCGGTCTCCTAACAAAATGGCTGCCGGCGGCCATATTGGGATTTTATTAAAAGTGATATAAAGTGGGAAGAATGATGCTTAGAGAGTTTCTGTTAACATGGAAATAATGTGTTAAGTGTGAGGGGTTTCAGGGATTCCATATATGGACATCTATATATACCTATATACAGCTATATTGAGCTATATACAGGCACATATCGCACATATGTCAGGACGCATAACCCGGCCTTAAGGCCCAGATTATGCGTCCGATATATCGCACATATGTCAGGCCAGCAGTTAGCGTCGATAATCCCGGCCCTTAAGGCCAGATTATGCGTCCGATATATCGCACATATGTCAAGGACGCATAACCGGCCTTAAGGCCAGATTATGCGTCCCGATATATCGCACATATGTCAGGACGCATAACCCGGCCTTAAGGCCAGATTATGCGTCCGATATATCGCACATATGTCAGGACGCATAACCCGGCCTTAAGGCCAGATTATGCGTCCGATATATCGCACATATGTCAGGACCGCATAACCGGCCTTAAGGCCAGATTATGCGTCCGATATATCGCACATATGTCAGGACGCATAACCCGGCCTTAAGGCCAGATTATGCGTCCGATATATCGCACATATGTCAGGACGCATAACCCGGCCTTTAAGGCCAGATTATGCGTCCGATATATCGCACATATGTCAGGACGCATAACCCGGCCTTAAGGCCAGATTATGCGTCCGATATCGCACATATGTCGGAGCATAACCCGCCTAAGCCGATTGCGTCATATTGCACATATGTCAAGGAACGCATAACCCCGGCCTTAAGGCCAGATTATGCGTCCGATATATCGCACATAAGAAGAGTATCATGGGGAATATTCCGTGAACTGTCAAACTTTTAATTAAAGGGTTGCCGCCTTTTATTGATCATTAGTTACTTTATTGCTTTATATAAGCGGTAAATTCCTTTTATATCATCATCATTAAAGAGATTACCGCTTTTAATTGTACATTAATTACTTTATATAAGGAACAAATTTTCTTTATGTCCCGCCTTATGTAAGCGATAAATTTCACTTTATATCAGCGTATTATATAAAGAGATTGCCGCTTTTTATTGTACATTAATTACTTTATATAAGCAGTAAATTTCCTTTATATCACCGCTTTATATATGCGGTGGATTTCATTTATATAACAGTGACACTCTTTATATACGCGGCGCATATCTTTTATATGTAGATATACTGTATAATTGATGTATGTATTGTTTGCGGTATATTTCATTTGTAAAAACGGAATATAGGAATATATAGGTTGTAAACATTCTGTGAGAATTTTGTATTACATTTCCATTTTTCCAATGACGTAAAAATTTAATTTCTCACGACAAAAAAACAAATACAATTGACGGTTGGTCTGTTTTGATATTCAACAAGTGTCAGGCTAACTCTACTGTCATGTCTCCTATTCCATCTATAGGTTTGTTCCAAGGCAATATGAATTGTCAAATTTCATCCATATAACCATAACCTCAATAATATCTCTGTGTAAATCGCGTAGACGACGTTGCTCGTTTTGTATGAAATATCACGGAAGCGACGTTGCTGTGGATGAAATTGTCGTTGTTCGGGTTGTCAAAGTTCGTGTTTACAGTTACTTGGAACAAACCTATTACATAAAAGAATTAAAAGTACAGGTGTCGACTAATAGAAGGCAGTGTGCAAACAATGAAATTCAAAATCTGCGTTTGAATTCTCTTCGTGAATGGTTTGGATGTAAAAATAAAAACTTTGTTTTGGAGGTAAAATTTTCTTTATTGAGTTCAGAAATACTTTTATAATCTAAAAACTTAGAAAGTAATTGAAGAACTTAACGATGACATAATCATTAATCAGTAAATTTTTGGAAAACTTAGCAGTAAAACTATCAAAGGTATGTCCATTAGCCATGTGTGCAATGAAACAGGCAGCGTACATTCCACATACATTGCTTGTTAGCTGTTGTAAATGCTGTGTGCAATAGGTTACTTGTTTACAGTTCTCTTGGATAAATGTCAACAGTTGCCAGCTTCTCGGTTTGAAGCCGTAAGAATCCATGTAATACCCATGGCGATTTCGTGTGATGAAGACACTAACCCAATGACTCCCAAATTCCGATTTTTTTGATAAATTTATTACGAAAGCAAAGTTTTCGTATCGTTTGCGTTTTACTGTCAATTTGGTCGGTGGTAGTTCGTCTATAGCACATACAACAACTTTTGTATGATGTAAATTTAAATTGCGGAAGAATTCTTGCAAATGCAATGTATTCATTGTTAGAGGAGTATTGTTCAACTACTGTAATCGGTGACCACGTTACGGTTTTTATCTATTTCTATGGTTGACGAAAACTCTGAGAATATTACGGCGGTCACAGACTGGGTAAGAGCCTCACTAAAACGTACTTCAATACGTAGAGATCCAGTTTTTGACATTGAATTATGAGGTTCTGATGCGCTCAAGTCTGGAGTTAGATCAACGGCTATCAGTGTATATCCGGCCGCATATGCTTCTCGACTGATACCATTACCAAAGTCAGTGTAGTTAATATTGCATCCTTCAAACAACGAATTGTAGGCTCTTATGTATTGATGATTTGTAAAATCGCAGACAAACGGTTTAGATGGTATAGCCAGGCTGTCCAGAAACACACAAATTTGTGTCATGTCATAGTGTCTAAAATTGAATGGATTTGATGTGATCTGTCCGTTAAAGGCAGCTGTGTTAACGAATCCAATGATACATCTCTGTAGAAGTACTCCGAGGTATAAATTATCCATTGTTTTAGTCTGTGATCCTGTTGGAATCGTGATCGCCTTGACATCGACCCTAGTAATAGGGTATTTCGCTGTAGCAACTTCCAAGACTCTGTTGTGTGCCATTACAAAATTCGAATTCAGCTTAACTTTACGAACATGTAACTGCTTCAGTAATTTCAAATGTGGCTCCAGAATTTGGTACTCCCATTAGATGAAAGGCATCCTTAGATCTTTGTAGTTTGATAGTCATTTCGACACCGCTCAGCAGTAATTTGTCAACGTTAAATAAATCGCAGTGAAGTGGCCCGTAAAGGTCGACAATTCTATTGTCAATAGTATGTGAGCGACGTTTTGTAAAACCTTCATTGTCATTGTTTGTACTCTCCATGTGTCCATGAGTATCGGCATAAAACAGACCAGAAGTTAGATGAGTGTTTTTGGAAATCTCCGAGTAATTAAGTAAATTTTGTAGGTATGCTCTGTACGGGTAACAATTTGTGGTGGTGTAACACATTTCTGGTTGAGGCTGACATCTACTTGTGAAAACATTGAGTGTAACCAATTGTTAACAGGACCCACTACTGGTGGTGTTGGTGCAGCTACACCACCAGGTGGTATCGGTTGAGGGGGTACAGTTATTTTTGCCTGTACGTGTATGTAAACACGAGCCAGATCCAGATATTCGTCAGCGCAGCTACCACTGACCACAAATTCAATCGGTCCATTGTTGGAGATCGAAGTTATGGGTCTATAGGTCTGGAGAGCACCGCTCTCAATAGCTGTCTGTATAGGAACGGTAGCGAAAAGGTCCAACTCAGATTTCAGATCTCAGCTCAACTACTTTATTTATATGAGCCATTGTAGATTATTTAGTGAAAAATATCTTTGAGTTTTCTTTTGGTAATTTTCTTTTTCTTGTTGTTTGTTTTCTTCACCGTTGGTTTGCTCGGCTTCTGTTTCTTATTTTGCACTGTTTTTCTGCGTTTAATGTTACTCGACTGAATAACTGTACTCGTATGGCGTTTCCTATTAGATGGCATCCGTTTATATCCTTCTCCGTACATCATTTTATGAGTCAAATTGGTTACAGCTTCTTTGGATCTATTATTGAAGGCAGTACGCGGATTGACATTGTTAACGATATCGTTCAGAAAATTAGAGCCACTGTTGATCACTTCACGGCCCACCGCTGTGGTCCCTTTTTTCAAAATTGGTAAAACTCTTCTGAATAGTCCTCCTAGGAATGAACCAATGCCACCACCTCTCTGTATAGAACCGTGACCACGTTGATATATGGGTCCACTATAGAAGGAATTTCCAGACCCTGCCTGTGTAATATAGTAATGGGTGAGTGCTTCAAGCTCTGCCATGTTAATATTTGTAGCTGTTTCTCCTGAAATGTAGTTTCACGCTCAGCGTACCGTATTGGAATGGCATGAGTCGCCCTTCGATATCCCTTATATCTATTTTGATGGACTCAAAGTTCTGCGACTGCACAGATATGTATTGAGGTAGACTAAACATAGTGTTGCAAGACTGGCCAAAATATGGGCGCTGAATGCCTGAGTTAGTACTGATTATACCCAAAACTTTTCCCCAACTATCACCAATAATTTGTGGTTCCAGAATGTCACAGTAAATTAACATTTTCTCTGGCATGATTGTGTTATTGTTTGCAACATGTGGTGCAAAAGCACCACCACGTATTTTGAATTGGGGTGGATACCCCAACTGTAAGCCTAAGCGTGTACTGAGTTTACAGCTCTCGATCCACTTCCGTCCTATCTCTACAATATCATTACCGGCTCCTACTTTGTTGGCCCATGAATTGAATTCAAAGAATGTTTTCTGTTGTGTTTTCTGGTCGATCTTTGAATTTATAGCGGTAATGACATCTTTTATATCAGTATAGTACCCTGGTAAAATATCTGTGTTGATCAGGATAGGTGACTTTAGCGGTGCCGGGGGCTTATCATGTGACTTATCCAAATGCCAATTGAGTACCTCTTCAGTTATCTCATAGGCATAATTTCTCTAGCATAATTTCGTTTTCGCCGTCTTCAACATTCATAAAAGTGTATGGGTATTGTATTTCGGTCATAGCAACCTCCCAATTGCCATCCAGATACATGTACCGTGGTAATTGCACTGTGAAAGTACTGGTCTTATTCTCAGGATAATAATTCATTGAGCTGTTTGACAACAGTGTCATGTAAAAACTATTGTTATTCATTTTTTTGTAATGGTAGAGGCATTTATCCACGAATTATGTTTACTGCTGTAGCCTCGCCACTCCACAAGATACTGAATCGTTTTACCACGCTTCCTCTGTTTTATAATCGTTTTGATGGCCTTGGCTGCTGACTCATCGAAAATTACTTTTTGTAGCTCTGGTTCGTAGAAGGTCCCTGTTATTTCTTCCCCGTCCAGATCAACAATCCTGTATACCACAGGGTCTCTTTTCACAATCTTTTGTACCTTGAAACATTCATTTGTCCAGCCGCTTTCGTAGCCTTTAGAGAAGGTATTTTTACTTTTAGAAATACGCACGTAGTCCCCGACTCTGAGCTTTGACTTAATTCTGTTAATTTTCCTTTTTTTTGCTTTACGTGCCATCTGAGATTTCATTGTGTTCTCATACACTTGTAAAATGTTATTTTCATTGACATCAACTGGTGCCATTTTAATGGTACGATGATAGCTGTTGTTGTATGCATCGACAAAATCATCCAGCTTGTCAATAAATGTAAGAGAACCAGTGTGTGTAAAATACTTGAAAATTCTCCCCTTCAATGTGCGTATAGACCGTTCACAAATACTTGCCTTTGTATCAGGATTTCTGGTTGAGTTGTAAATTATGTCTTTTTCTTTTAAGAACTTTTTAAACTTCAGTGCTGTAAATTCACCACCATTATCGCTCTGGATACGTATAGGTCGCTGATCAGTTTTTTTAAATATTTTCTTGAAGGCCGTAATAACAGCGTCTGCATTCTTCTGTGTTAATGGTTCGACAAACATGTACTTCGAGAAGCAATCAATAACAACTAAAAAATTTTTACTTTTAGAGTTTTATTTTAAAATGCTTATGTTTTACATTAGATTAGATTAGATTAGATGGGAGGGTGTAAGCCCAGCACCTAAGCCTCAGATGGGCCTGTTGTGCTATTGTACAAGTCTCTTGATCATATGGACTGTGATTTTACATCATATCTCTCCCGACTTAGATTGTTCACAAATCGACCGTGTGTTAACGTCCCATACGTTGTGAATTCTCCAAGCCGTGGGTGGTATGCGAATACCACAACCATCACTAATTGACCTGTACATTTTCCCAAAGATGGCGCTATCAACATTGTCATGTTGTAGCTCTTTCTACTATTGACATTATGTCGATATGGTTTCTTTTATGGAGAAAGCGAATGTTGGGTTTTTTGATATTTCCGACTTTGTTACGGTCACGGCTATTAGTTTTAGGTAATAGCAAGTGTCTAATCACCATAGGCCATGAGTTGCCTCTTCGTATAAATCGCCATGCCACCATGTGACTGAACTCGTTCTGGCGTTGCAGGTTGTAGCGTTTGAATGATTCGTATTTCGTCATATCCCTTGACATCCATACAACGTATCAATCAATAGATCTGTTAAACCTCGCGGTCATTTTGGAGTACAAGATAGTTTCTGTATCTTGGGATTGTACCACAGCAAATTTGTAAAAATTTGCTATGTGGTTTTGGGGTGTCAAATGAGAACCCGAGGCGTTTGTACCTTACCTGCACTAAAATTGACTGCCAGATGCCATACGGCAATGTGTCATTTTCGTACATTAATCGAGCACGTAATTTAGCATTAGCTTCTGGTAGAGTCGATTGTTAATCCGTACACCGACGCCACGAAGCACATGTTAAATAACAAAGGAAATAACACAATTGTTGATATCGCACAATGAGGCGAGAACAACTTTATTGATCAAAGAGAAAATGACCTACGAGAACAACACTTTGACTTCGTTAATAAAACCTTTAAAATAATTTCACCATTTAACCATTACAGCAAAATAAAAACACCAAAGCCGTAAAAGTTGGCACAGAAATTAGACAAAATCGAAAATGAATTCACACACAGCCACACAAAAGAAACACTTTTAGAGAGCAACGCATAAACACGTCCGTTCTCTGTGACTGTGACTGTGACTCCTTTTACATTATCTAACCTAGTAAATATTTTATGCCATTGTTTTCCTTAGAGTAATCAGTGGAAAATTCAGCTAAATCACACTCCCACAAATCCCCGATGTTAGTTCTGTTGTAACTATAGCGCGGAAAATGTAGGCGATGCGGTTTGTGGCGTGTATATGTGTACTGTTTTTGTAACCATTCGGTAATTTTCTTTTTTGAAAATTTCTTGTTTGTTGCCAACCATAACTTTTCCACAGTTGAAAAGGAGGCAGGGTGTGAAGGTGTGTAATAGATTTTACTCAATTTGTTATCCATTGTCTTATTTTCCACCGTACGGGGTCCAGTTGACCCAATACCCATCGTAGCGTGAGTTTTTACGAACTTTGTCGGTTTTACGGAGTCTATCATGTATTGGTGTACCACGTGGTAAATTGCTTCGTAATTGAGTAGTCGTCGTTGTGCAGGTAACGGTGGACTGGCTAAAAGTTGTTGATGATGGGAATGTCTACCCGTTTTAGGTGTAACTCCCGTTGCTGATGGATCAGATAGAAGACTTGGATTTGATGGACCGGGGTCTGCAGAGCTATCTGGGTCTTCGTGTCTTCCGTCTGGACTCTCATCTAAAACAGGGTCTATCTCTTCTTTTTTTATTTCGAGCTGTGTATAGGTCTTAGGGTTCGGTCTTATATTTTCCTTTTCACTTTCGCGTAACAAGAAAAGGTATTTTTGTAGGCGTTGATTGTATTCACGAAGCCTTGCATCTGCTGGTAGATCCTCACGGGTCAAAAGGGCCTTCAATTGGGTATCCAGATGACTAATGGCAATGGCATTAGATCCGTAAATTGTTTTACTGAATTCAGTGGCTCTGGCCAACGAATTGATGGCCTCAACAACTGTGTCTTTGGTCTCTGGTTTGGCTTCAACCAGAATCATTTTTCGGGCGTGTTTCATTTTTTACTGTATAACGTGCCGCTGCGACTATCGGCTTCAGTAGGACAGGAAGAAATGACCCACCGTTTTGTACAATCAAATTACGCTTTTTCTCTAGACTACACTGTACGTTCAAAAGACTTCGTAAATTGACTTGAATTTTCGTAAATTGCTTGTTTCGGTAGCTGTCAATTTGATGTTCCCGAGTAACGTATTCTGAACACACTCTAATATGGTCTTAATTAGATCCAGATCGCAATTGCTGAGTATACTCTTGCGTAGCCTGGGCTTTGCTGTCTGAACAAGCTTTAATGTCGGTAGATGTTTCTTTACTGATGCCATTCTCGATGGTACTGCTTTTATATTACCTGCTTCACTCTCTTTTATACGGTGTGTTTTCTTGGTATATAGAGAATATTTGAAGGGTTATCCTCTGGAAAAATGTTTGTGCGGTATCTGAAACGGTCAGGCGTTGTCTGGGTCAGGTCCATAACTAGGTAACCGTAAGGTGCTGATGTAGCGTCTTCAAAAATTTCTTTCATGTAGGACAGACTCTGCGGTGCGATTTGTCGGGCAAGTGTTGAAAATTGGACCCTATCTCGAGGATTTTTATACATAACAATGTAGTGTGAATTTAACGAAATGTCGCGTTGTCCTCTCCCTTTGTAAAATATATTTTGACAGATAAAAATCACCGAGACAGATAAATGATGGCTCAGCTTGGTGTAAAAATCAGACAGGTCATCAGATTGTGACATTAGATCATCGATGATGGCTAGTCTCGGTTTCTTATCTTCAAACAGTTCAATGCCAGGTAGAGCTTGTAAGTATCTGATTGGTGTTTCACAGCCCTTCAGATCCGGATAACTATACTCGGGGGCACAGTAAATTATCTCGTGAATTGGTATGTCAACCATATGTGGAAGAAATTTCAAAAACTTGGCCGTAAAAGTACTCTTTCCAGAAGATGTCGGCCCCGCTACAATGGCTTTTCAAAAGAAAAAAGGTTGTGCAAGCTTAACGATTGAACTTAATAGGAAAGCAAAATTGTTTACTCGACTGAACCCGAAAGGGTTCAGTCAAGCAAACAATTTTTCTTTCCCCGTAGTTGAGACTGCTTACCCGTAAATGGATGCTTCCACTTGAAAGCCATCACTGTTATTAATCCATTTCCACTGATTACCTTCAGCAATATATACGCGTAAGCCGCGCGGCCGGAGGGGAGGGGGTTGTCCTTTGTCCTACTCAACGGTGGAAGGGAATAGTAACTCTTTATAAAGAGGCCTCAATCTTTCAGAGACCCATTACTGAGTAGGAGATCGAGGTAAACACATACAAGAAAATGGAATTTGTTAAACAGTTGTTGTATACCTTACTGACAATCGAACAAAAAGAAGCAGCCTTGACAGATCGTAAAATAGCTGTGTACCGTACACTTTGTGAACATCTACAACATTGTTATGCTGGTGAGAGTCACGAGACCTATGCTCTGTGTGTACAGTCACAGGAAAAAAATCATGTCCCTTGGTATGCCGCAGTCAAAGGTATACCCAAAACGACAATAAAAGAATGTCTTCAGGGTCTCACCACAACCCGTATCAGAGGGAAAGAGCTGACTTCTATTTTGATGGAATTTTTGAACAAAGTCGAGTCCTACTATAAAGAGGATGAGGAAAAATCTTATATCTGTTCTTATTATCGCCGGTCACTGTTGGGTTGTGATAATTACGTAGATGCTCATACGAGAGAATGTAATGCACCAAATGGCAAAAAATGTTCTTGTGAATATAGGGACGGGTATCGAGCCACTGAGATTATACTAAGTTTCATTAACACATTCGTATTCGAGACTGAGTGGGAGACAGCCGACGAAGAAGAAGAACAAAGTGCACTACCATGACACGAAGATTTTTCAAATTTCGATTTAAATGTCAAGACGGAGAAGAAAAAACATGTTTTTCTGCATTTAGACGAAAAGTGTTATGTCTTTGTGTGTGCTCTGAAACGAAAGAATATGGTATAAAGGACAGGACAACCCGGGAGAATATTCATTCCGAAACCGACTTTCGCACAAACGACTCCAACAAAAGTATAAAAACAATGGCTTCATCAGTTAAAACTACCAACAATGACCAGTATGGTCTCTGGGACCATGAACCTCGACTGTTTGGCGAGAGATACTTTTACCTCAACAAATCAACTACTAAATATGTCTCTGTCGGACTAGACCCTTGTACAATTAATCCAATCGTACGGATCTGTAACAGGGTCACAGGCCGCTATATTACTATTACACACGATATACTTGAGGCCTTCTTTGCAGTCATATCTAAAATTATATCCGGGTCGTATAGCCTAAACTATGGCTACATTGAACAAATCAGCCCTAATCTTGAACCCATGAAATTTGCATCTATGGGCAATGGCATATGGAGGATATCGGACGGTTCTACAGAATATTCAACTCTACAGATACATACCACCAGTCTCAAGGCATTGGTCCGTATCATGGATGTCATAAACTGGCAGATCGGGTTCTACAATTGTGACGCTTTCAAATCATTGATCGAGCTCATGAACAATAGAATTAAGACTATGACAGTTAAAGAGGCTGATTCTTTTCTGATGGGTGAGCTCCAGAACCCGTTACACGGCTTCATTGAAAACAGCGTTCTAGCTGATTTGATCTGTTACCGCGATATGTTTATACATTGAAGAAGAAAACAAATAAAAATATTTCAAACACTTAAAAAAAAACGTATTTTTCTGTCATTATTTTCTATAAAAGTTAAACCCCTTGCTGTACCCTGACTATTTGGAATTCAATACTCGACTGAGGAGAATGGAAACATATATTAGTAAAAGAGAAATGATGGTCTTGAAGTATTTCGAAATCGGTAATGACGAAGATGGAAACCGTGCCGAATACACAAGATACATCTGTATACCTTATACTCGAAAGAGATCACAGTTTATTAAGAGTTATATGTCCCGTTTAAATTTACTTATTAGTCCATGCCGAGGCTGGTATGTGAAATGTAAATTTATCAGAGGGTCTGAAAATATTGAAGAATACATAGAACATTTGAAATGTAAAGTCACAAAAGCTCGAGCCAGAGGGTACGGAATTAGGGACCCAATCACAGCAAGAATGTATACTTCTAACCAGTTGCTACCTCACGAGACTAGGCTAAAGTACAACTTACCCTGTGCCTTCCATGACTGTTTTGGCGAACATTTTATGGATGAGGATAAGGCCGGGGTGGATGTGTGCAGACTATAATATATAACTACTTACCGTCTCAGAAGAAATTTTTCATTTTATCTGTCACTTTCCTACTATATAAAGTGTTTCGATTTTGGAATAAGACAAACATTCACTACCATTCTTTTGTGGAGTAACCAACTTGTGCTAGAAAAATGGATATTTACAATTGCAAGAAAATAATTGTAATGAAATATTTTGAAGTCGGTACAGATATGGAGAAAAATCGCGTCGACTACACTAGATACACGAAAGAGATCACAGGAAATTAAAAATTATATTATTGGTCTCAACTCATTTGTTGGTCATGAATGTAGTCGGTATGTGAAGCGTAAATTCATCACAGGCGAAGAAAATATTAAACAATATTTGGGACATTTGAGATGTAAAGTTACAAAATTAAAAGATGTTGATTCTGAAGAAATTCGTGAGCCCATCACTGCAAAAATTTACAAGACCAACGAGATGCTACCCCATGAGGAACTGCCTGATTGGGATTTTCCGGTAGTCTTCAATAACCGTTTTGGGGAACATTTTCTTAATGATGAGAAGTGGGGAGTGAATATACGCAACCTATAAGTACACTTTCTCTGCATAAATATTTATTAGTACTTTTCGAGATGTGCCCTCTACACAACATCATTCGATTGTTACACAGCTTCGAAGATTTTACAATTGTTACTAGGACAAAAGTAACAGAGTTTCATTCATGCCATCGGCGTTTCAAAGAGTACATGACTCTCACTAAGACTGTCAAGAAAGATCATCTGGATAAATGCATAAACTATGGCTCAGTGAAAAGTATAAAGGATTGCGACTGTAAAACCTACATTTACAATACACTACCAGACCTGATTCGCGAGATTTTAGACCATATTGCCATTGCATACATTATAAACTTTAAATACTACAGCTGTACTTCAATGCATCCAGATGGGTTTGTGGACAAGAGTTGTACAGATTGCATCTATAACTCACCAACGCATCGAGAATAAAAAGAAATCTTTATTAAAAATTAATTGTACCTTACAAATGAAATAAACTTAATATTATTTCTTATAATAAAAAAAAATTCGATTTTTTTTTCCTATTCTAAAACCCGTACGGTAAAGTCTTATAATCTACATTACATTTTTGCCTCTTATTGTAATTAAAACTGTATGATTTAGGTATACGAATAGTGTACACATCACCGATTTTAGACCGTCGAATACAGTCATTTTCAAATACTATGGGACCTTCAATGAGTCCATCCACCATTTTTTTCATTACATCAAAACTGAGAACTTGTGAATTTTCATGGTTTAATGTAATACCCTTAACCTTCATAACGGTAAATATTTCATTTTTTTCTGGTGAGTATACTTTGAATGCATAGTTTTTTGGGCCGCCTGAAACGTATTCTATAATGTATGAACCAGGACCATACGTTTCCAATTCATTTGTCATTTGTCCTAAAAAATTACCAGTCTCTACCATGGTCTCACCCTCTTTGTACGAGAAGATAATACTGTCAGTATCGTGATAATAGACCCTATCTGAACCTAACATATCCATATATTTGTACAGTTCCATCCTTGCATAGGCCGTGGTGAATGAGGCTAAAATGACATTTGTAGTCTTGTCAGGAATACGTGCTTCGGTCAATTCCTTATACATGAGTAACATATTTTCTTGTCCCAATGGCAAAACACTGTGAACTTCTATATTAGGGTCAAACATTTTGTTCAAAAGAACATCATAGCTCTGGACCAGCATCGTACGAATAAGATCTGGTCTCATTCCAAACCTACCCCAGAAAGAGTTTAATTGATTTTTTGCCATTGCACGTA
Organism: Bradysia coprophila; assembly: GCF_014529535.1. Classification (NCBI taxonomy): domain Eukaryota; kingdom Metazoa; phylum Arthropoda; class Insecta; order Diptera; family Sciaridae; genus Bradysia; species Bradysia coprophila. The sequence goes on along the minus strand of NW_023503415.1, from coordinate 484,884 downwards.
GGGACTGGTTATATTGCATTTTTGTTGCGTCTAAACGCACACCCTCCCTTTCCTCAAACTCATCTAAGAAGGCCTGTTTTTCCTCCTCTGTCACACATGAGCTAGGGTACCCTGAACTTTGTGCCTTTATACGTAAAAATGCATCAATGTAGGGTGCAAATAGACCACCGGTCCGTGTTTCAGGGTCATATTGAGTTGTCTCATATTCCCAGATCTCATTAATTCTAACAATTTGGTACCCCTTTTCAACAGCCAACTGAACTTCGGCCACTACCCATGTACCAGAAAGCTCTCTCTCCGCGTCTGAATGACTACATTGGTCCTGATTGAGGTTTTGGGCACACTTGTGACATAATACGAACATCAGTTTACCGTGATACCGTGAAGGTAAAACAGGGAGAGCCAACCCTCGAGGTGGGAGAACGGTACACATCATAACACCGTTAATATTTTGCCAATTTACTTTGTGACAGTCATTGCCTACGTGTACTTTAGGATGTCCCTTGACATTGGGGGCTTTCTTATTAATACTTGGATATAACGAACAGATGTCCACATAAAATAACTTTGTTTCACCGTCTGATTTAAAATACAATCTATTGGCATTAGTCCTTCCACCATAGAAGGCATCTCTAGGATTCAATGGTGGTATTTTCACCATAGGATGTTGTTTTAATCTTGAGTCTAATGCAGGGTCGTTTTTTAGTTTCTTTCTAAAATCGCATTCTCTCATTGTAATTAAATTATAACCAGCTTCCTTTATAGCTTTATTCTTATTCTTAGTACTCTCACGTCGCATTCTCATTTCATCTGCTCTAGATGATCTGTCAAGGGGATTATACTGAACAGGGATACATTCACATCCATGGTACCAATCCCCGTGGAACTCAAACACTGTCTTCTCATACACCCCATCAACCCGTCCTGCACCTGGAATCACCACCTCTCTACCTCTACCTGCATGCTGTATCTCAATACCTAACTCCTCCTCAAGATGACAGATCCATTTAATTGCTATTTCAGACTGATTATCGGCAAATCGATAACCTCTACTTGGTATAATACCAATTGTTTCCTTTTCGAGATATTTGCTTCTGAAAACTTTGTTACATGCTCCGGCCATTGTACAAGCGTCTAGAAACGGATCTATCTGATTACACTCCCAAAAATCTGTAACAAATTTCAAACAAGATTTGCGCAATATTGTAACGTCCTGTACACAATAATTAACCAATTCCTTTTTATTATCAAAAATATAATCTGATGGAAGGGAATCATACCAATGATCAAATTCGATTCTACCCCGTGTACTCATACTGTCGGGACAGTAAAATTTCTTATCTGGTACAGGTCCAATGTAATTTAAGTTACTACTGACATTGAACAAGTGACAATAATATCCTTTACTATCCTCGAATCCAAACATTTTAGGTAATTTAGATAACTTCTTCTTCTTCTTCTTTTTCAGCCTGTTTCTATCCACTGCTGGATGTAGGCCTCTCCAACTTCTTTCCATTTCGTACGATCCATTGCCATTTGCTGCCAGTTTGTACCTGCAATATTCTTAATTCCGTTTGTCCATCTCTCTGGTGGTCTACCTATAGCTCGTCTTTTATATGGTCGCCAGTTCATGATCTTTTTGGTCCAACGTTCGTCTGTCCTTCTTGCAATATGTCCCGCCCAGCTCCATTTCAGAGATGCTATTCTTTCCATGACATCAACGACCCTGGTTTGTTGTCGAATCCATTGATTCGTCATTCTGTCTCTGAGTGTTATTCCAAGCATACTCCGTTCCATGGCTCTTTGTGTCACTCTCAATTTATCTTCGGATGCTTTTGTTAAAGTTAACGTTTCCGCTCCATAAGTGAGCACTGGAAGGACACAAGTGTCGAAAACTTTGCGTTTCAGACTATTATTCATTTTGCTTTTGAAAATTAGTCTGAGTTTTCCGAACGCTGCCCATGCAAGACCAATCCTACGTCTTATTTCTGCAGTTTGGTTGTCCAGACCTAACTTCAGTTTATGTCCTAGATATACATAGCTGTCGACTCGTTCAATGACAGTGTCACCAATTTTGATTTCTCTATCGTCCCCGATGTTGGTCATGACTTTTGTTTTCGATAAGTTCATCTTGAGGCCAACTTTGCTCGCCTCTTCACTTAACTGTTGTAGCATAAGCTGAGCCTGACCTAGATTCGCTGCTATCGGTACAATGTCATCAGCGAAGCGGAGATTGCTCAGGTACTCTCCATTTATCTTTAATCCCATTTTACTCCAGTTTAACTTCCTAAAAATACTCTGCAGAATCGCCGTGAATAATTTCGGTGAAATGGTGTCACCCTGCCTTACACCTCGGCCAATTCTGAATTTCTCCGTGCTCTTATGAAGTTTTATACATGAAGTAGCATTTTTGTACACATATCGAATTGTGTTGGAGTACCTTGAGTCTACTCTACATTCGTCTAATGCGTCCAATATCGACCATGTTTCCACTGAATCGAAAGCCTTTTCGAAGTCTATGAATAGCAAGACTATGTCGATGTTGTATTCACGACACTTCTCAATAAGCGTTCTCATCACCTGCAAATGGTCGTTTGTGCTGAAACCAGATCTGAAAGCAGCTTGTTCAACAGGTTGGTAGAAGTCGAACTTGTTAGTGTTCCTCTTCGTAATGATTTTCATAAACAACTTGTAGAGTGTTGACAATAGGCTTATGGGTCGGTAATTTTCCAGCTTTGTTATGTCTCCTTTTTTATGCAGCAATGTAATTACCGCATTTTCCCAGGCTTCTGGTACTTCTTCCCATTGGAGACATTGATTAAACAAAGCCGTGATTGCCTTTAATAATGAGTCTCCACCTAGTTTAATGGCTTCCACTGGAACACCATCTTCTCCGGGAGACTTTTTGTTTTTCATCTCGGCTACTGCAGCTTTGACTTCATCAACAGTTATGTCGGGCATATCCTCCGATCCCACGTTTCTTATTATTGGTCTATCTTCGGTTTCTTCCGTTGGGCTCTGTCTTGCTGAAGAAAACAAATTCTCATAAAATTCTGTTGCAATGTTTAATATCGCATTTCGATCCGTTTGGATCGTTCCTGTTTTGTCTCGTAATTTGAAGATTTCTTTTTTGGCGTTTGTCATTTTTCTTCGTAGGACTTTCATATTGCAGTTAGCTTCAATTATGTTTTGAGCCAATTGGACATTATATTTTCTTTCATCTGATCTCCTTGCTTTGTTGATACTTTTAGACAGGTTCCGGTATTCCACCGAATCTCGTCCTCCGTTTTTTACCAACTCTGCTCTGCTTGCGATCAGGTCTAATTTAGATAACCCTGCATGGAAATAATTCAATGAATCTAAAAAGTGAATTCTCCTGCATAGTGAAATAAAAACAGCTTTTGTACCATTCATTATTACATTTACATCGCTGTACTTATCATTGTTTTCGTATATCGTCTGAAGAATGAACTGGCCATCGAAACCAGACATATTGTGGGCTAAAGTTATGACTTTACTGAATCTGAAGGTTTTGCTAGTCTTCTTCTTCTCGGTAGTGATTTTCTTTTTCTCATTGGCCTTTTTACTTAAAAATTCTAAAAGATCGGTCACACAATTTGTTGAGTCGAAAATGTATTGTCTCTCACCACATTCCTCACAACCTTCACTCAGATCAGTATTATGGCCACATTTTAAACAAGCAGTTTGTACAACACATAACTTAGGCACATGTTTCCGCTTGTGTTGGTCGCCTGGATACAAGGGGGTATCTTGCTGTGTCTCAAAATCATAAAATACATAAAGAATATTATTTGCAGGTCTTCGCTTAGTACCATATAAAGGCATATGACATTGGTGTGTATATGCTACATCATCCTCACATATTTTACAATAAAAGACACCGCACTGGTGATCAGTTTTACCCTTGTAACAGACATCACAAATAGGACATTGTTTCCGTGCATCGCATACAGAAATTTTTCCTCTAGCACTAGATTTTGGTATTACATGCTTTACATAACAGTCATCTCCTAAAAGCTCCCTGTTACACATATCGCAAGTTATTATATCATCTTCAGGAACTGGAGGACATTTTGGTGATGATTCACAAAATGAACATGAGTATTTGCACACATGATCAGTATTTACATTTGCGGAAGACTGGCAATCTGGACACATATAACTTACGGCAAAACAGGCAGTAAGACTTCTCATCGCAAAATAATGTCCTTGTCCTTGGTCATACATAATATTAATTTTTCTGTCACTTAAGAATGCACTATCGGTATAAGGTATTGCTTTAATATCTAACCCCCAATATATTATTATCTGATACTCTGGCATAACATTTTGAAATTTTTTAACTTCGTCTAATGAACATCCATGCGTAATTGCAGTCATATTTACACCTGCTAGTAAACATAAATTGACAGCAGCACCTCGCAATTTTTTGAATGCTTTTTTATAACTATCAAATTCTACTTTAGTGATCTCTTTATTATTAAACTTTACGCATTCTCTACCCATAATAATAGCATAGGGTAAACAATATTGGTCAATATGGTTCTTTGGCACAGTATATTTAATGAAACATGCTTTTCTTTTTATAAATTCAGAGTTTTTTTCACCTATTTCCTTTCTAATAACACCACCTGCCCCATGCGGTAATTGTATGTGGTGAAATTGTATACTCAGAAAACCATCTAAGAAAAACGACTTATTACTGTCAAATATCTTCATGATATGACTTAAAATTGCCTCGCTATTGAACTGATCTGCCCTTCTAAGAGATATGTAAATCGGATCAGTCCCACAATTATTATTTTCTAATGTCATACCAATACGGTCACCGGCCCGTATTTCGTATGACGATTGTTTAAAAAAAAAATCTATGATACTGTCAAAAAGTTGCACCAACCATGTTTCGGGGTCCAGTGTTGAATCAGGCGTCCTTATTTTGAGACTGTAGCACGACCCTTGCATACGGAATTTTTCGTAATATTGTTCATTGGAATCGACGACCGTAAACAAAGAGGAACACTAACAAGTTCGACTTCTACCAACCTGTTGAACAAGCTGCTTTCAGATCTGGTTTCAGCACAAACGACCATTTGCAGGTGATGAGAACGCTTATTGAGAAGTGTCGTGAATACAACATCGACATAGTCTTGCTATTCATAGACTTCGAAAAAGCTTTCGATTCAGTGGAAACATGGTCGATATTGGACGCATTAGACGAATGTAGAGTAGACTCAAGGTACTCCAACACAATTCGATATGTGTACAAAAATGCTACTTCATGTATAAAACTTCATAAGAGCACGGAGAAATTCAGAATCGGTCGAGGTGTAAGGCAGGGTGACACCATTTCACCGAAATTATTCACGGCGATTCTGCAGAGTATTTTTAAGAAGTTAAACTGGAGTAAAATGGGAATAAAGATAAATGGAGAGTACCTGAGCAATCTCCGCTTCGCTGATGACATTGTACCGATAGCAGCGAATCTAGGTCAGGCTCAGCTTATGCTACAACAGTTAAGTGAAGAGGCGAGCAAAGTTGGCCTCAAGATGAACTTATCGAAAACAAAAGTCATGACCAACATCGGGGACGATATAGAAATCAAAATTGGTGACACTGTCATTGAACGAGTCGACAGCTATGTATATCTAGGACATAAACTGAAGTTAGGTCTGGACAACCAAACTGCAGAAATAAGACGTAGGATTGGTCTTGCATGGGCAGCGTTCGGAAAACTCAGACTAATTTTCAAAAGCAAAATGAATAATAGTCTGAAACGCAAAGTTTTCGACACTTGTGTCCTTCCAGTGCTCACTTATGGAGCGGAAACGTTAACTTTAACAAAAGCATCCGAAGATAAATTGAGAGTGACACAAAGAGCCATGGAACGGAGTATGCTCGGAATAACACTCAGAGACAGAATGACGAATCAATGGATTCGACAACAAACCAGGGTCGTTGATGTCATGGAAAGAATAGCATCTCTGAAATGGAGCTGGGCGGGACATATTGCAAGAAGGACAGACGAACGTTGGACCAAAAAGATCATGAACTGGCGACCATATAAAAGACGAGCTATAGGTAGACCACCAGAGAGATGGACAAACGGAATTAAGAATATTGCAGGTACAAACTGGCAGCAAATGGCAATGGATCGTACGAAATGGAAAGAAGTTGGAGAGGCCTACATCCAGCAGTGGATAGAAACAGGCTGAAAAAGAAGAAGAAGAAGAATTAGTTTTCTAATTAGTTTTTCTAATCCGATTTTTTCTCTCAACGAATTAGATTTTATATTCTCATAAAACCTTTTTCAACTACCAGAAACTCTCAACACCAGATGTCACTCAAATATAGACAAAAACAATTTGTTGACAGCAAGACAACACCAACTACTTTTTTATCTTCGCAAAATATTCAAAAAAATAATAATAACAACATAAAAACCAAAACACAAGTACAACCTATCGTACCTCTCTCCAGAAATAGACTGTGCTGTTCGTTTTGCACTGAGTCCTTTTTATACAGAAAATATCACCGAAAATGTGAGAAAAAATCAACGTTCACACGGATCTATTCCATAGACAATTTTTCCTTCTAGGAACACATCTGAGAATATACACCGACTTAAAAAGAAAAAAACCGATATTCTCACAGACTATTCAATACAAAGGACTTAAAAGAAACACCGTTTATACATGGAGTATATGCGCATAGTTCAGCGCATTGTCTTTGCAAAGGATATACACCGCCTATAGCAAAAGGTACTGTGACTATACCGCCTAGAATAAGTGAAAATAACACAAAAGGATATGCGCCGCGTATATAAAGTGGTATCTCTGTTATATAAATGAAATCCACAGCATATATAAAGTGGTGATATAAAGGAAATTTACCGCTTATATAAAGTAATTAATAAAAAGCGGCAATCTCTTTATATAATACGCTGATATAAAGTGAAATTTATCGCTTACATAAGGCGGGGACATAAAGAAAATTTGTTCCTTATATAAAGTAATTAATGTACAATTAAAAGCGGTAATCTCTTTAATATAAAGTGATGATATAAAAGGGAATTTACCGCTTATATAAAGCAATAAAGTAATTAATGATCAATAAAAGGCGGCAATTAAAAGTTTGACAGTTCACGGAATATTCCCCATGATACTCTTCTCACATATGTCAGGACGCATAACCCGGCCTTAAGGCCAGATTATGCGTCCGATATATCGCACATATGTCAGGACGCATAACCCGGCCTTAACGCCAGATTATGCGTCCGATATATCGCACATATGTCAGGACGCATAACCCGGCCTTAAGGCCAGATTATGCGTCCGATATATCGCACATATGTCAGGACGCATAACCCGGCCTTAAGGCCAGATTATGCGTCCGATATATCGCACATATGTCAGGACGCATAACCCGGCCTTAAGGCCAGATTATGCGTCCGATATATCGCACATATGTCAGGACGCATAACCCGGCCTTAAGGCCAGATTATGCGTCCGATATATCGCACATATGTCAGGACGCATAACCCGGCCTTAAGGCCAGATTATGCGTCCGATATATCGCACATATGTCAGGACGCATAACCCGGCCTTAAGGCCAGATTATGCGTCCGATATATCGCACATATGTCAGGACGCATAACCCGGCCTTAAGGCCAGATTATGCGTCCGATATATCGCACATATGTCAGGACGCATAACCCGGCCTTAAGGCCAGATTATGCGTCCGATATATCGCACATATGTCAGGACGCATAACCCGGCCTTAAGGCCAGATTATGCGTCCGATATATCGCACATATGTCAGGACGCATAACCCGGCCTTAAGGCCAGATTATGCGTCCGATATATCGCACATATGTCAGGACGCATAACCCGGCCTTAAGGCCAGATTATGCGTCCGATATATCGCACATATGTCAGGACGCATAACCCGGCCTTAAGGCCAGATTATGCGTCCGATATATCGCACATATGTCAGGACGCATAACCCGGCCTTAAGGCCAGATTATGCGTCCGATATATCGCACATATGTCAGGACGCATAACCCGGCCTTAAGGCCAGATTATGCGTCCGATATATCGCACATATGTCAGGACGCATAACCCGGCCTTAAGGCCAGGTTATGCGTCCGATATATCGCACATATGTCAGGACGCATAACCCGGCCTTAAGGCCAGGTTATGCGTCCGATATATCGCACATATGTCAGGACGCATAACCCGGGCATCTGACCATGATTTGCGTTTTCATCTTCATCATCCCGTTGATATTCACTGCTGAATGTTGGCCCCCTCTTTTGTTTTCCATTCTGAACGATCCATTGCCATTCACTGCCAGTTTGTCCCCACCATTAGCTTGATCCGAGTTCGTCCATCTTTCTCGTGGCCTGCATATTGGTTGTGTCATTGGTGGTCTCCAATTCATCCTGGTTTTGGTCCAACGGTCAGCTGTCATTCTCGCAATGTGTCCTGCCCAATTCCACTTCAGTGATGCTATCCGTAGCCAGCCCCTAAGCCCCTAGACAATTTAGATCGGGCTCAGCGCCTAAAAAAATTTTTTGTATGGCATAATTGAAAAAAATCGCTTAAAATGGCTACATCAGAGGGTGCTCTGCCTACTCTAGCCACTACCTGGTTACGGGCCTGACGTCTACGACTTTCGTTTGTTGCCGAATCCACTGATTCGCGATTTTATCTCTAATAGAAATCCCAAGCATACTATATTCCATTGCTCTTTGTGCAACTCTGACTTTGTTCTCGGATGCTTTCGTTAGTGTTAACGTTTCTGCTCTATACGTCAGCGTCGGTAGGACACACGAATCAACAATTTTCCTCTTCACCACTGTTGTTCATTTTGCTTTTAAAAATCATACTAAGTTTTCCGAACGTTGCCCATCCAAGACCAATCCTTCTTTTGACCTCTACTGTCTGATTGTCTAGTCTATCAATAAAAAAGGCATTATCATAAGTAGTATGTGAAAAATATTCTCAATCTAAATAAGGACTTTTCGTATGTATCTTGTAGCTTTTACCAAAGATATGATTTTATATTAGTTTGAACTCGGAAGGTGACGTTAGGTTTGATATGTTCTTCGATATTGCATCCCATTGCATTGAATGTAACAATCGTGATTTAAACGTCATAAACATTGGGAGTCAGTTTTCTAAGGACTACTTTTTGAATTCTCTATGTACTAACGCTTCCATGGCCATGTATCAGCGCATAGGCGTGGGTGGAAGAAAAATTTTGTGTCGGCCCACCCAAGTCAAAGGCTACATTTATACAAAAAGGTCGTCCGCCCAACGCGACGGCTGAATTACTGCCAGTTTCTGGCCAGGTTATGCGTCCGATATATCGCACATACGATATATGTGCGATATATCGGACGCATAACCTGGCCTTAAGGCCGGGTTATGCGTCCCGACATATGTGCGATATATCGGACGCATAATCTGGCCTTAAGGCCGGGTTATGCGTCCTGACATATGTGCGATATATCGGACGCATAATCTGGCCTTAAGGCCGGGTTATGCGTCCTGACATATGTGCGATATATCGGACGCATAATCTGGCCTTAAGGCCGGGTTATGCGTCCTGACATATGTGCGATATATCGGACGCATAATCTGGCCTTAAGGCCGGGTTATGCGTCCTGACATATGTGCGATATATCGGACGCATAATCTGGCCTTAAGGCCGGGTTATGCGTCCCGACATATGTGCGATATATCGGACGCATAACCTGGCCTTAAGGCCGGGTTATGCGTCTCGACATATGTGCGATATATCGGACGCATAACCTGGCCTTAAGGCCGGGTTATGCGTCCCGACATATGTGCGATATATCGGACGCATAACCTGGCCTTAAGGCCGGGTTATGCGTCCCGACATATGTGCGATATGTGGGGACGCATAACCTGGCCTTAAGGCCGGGTTATGCGTCCCGACATATGTGCGATATGTGGGGACGCATAACCTGGCCTTAAGGCCGGGTTATGCGTCCCGACATATGTGCGATATGTCGGGACGCATAACCTGGCCTTAAGGCCGGGTTATGCGTCCCGACATATGTGCGATATGTCGGGACGCATAACCTGGCCTTAAGGCCGGGTTATGCGTCCCGACATATGTGCGATATGTGGGGACGCATAACCTGGCCTTAAGGCCGGGTTATGCGTCCCGACATATGTGCGATATGTCGGGACGCATAACCTGGCCTTAAGGCCGGGTTATGCGTCCCGACATATGTGCGATATATCGGACGCATAACCTGGCCTTAAGGCCGGGTTATGCGTCCCGACATATGTGCGATATATCGGACGCATAATCTGGCCTTAAGGCCGGGTTATGCGTCCCGACATATGTGCGATATATCGGACGCATAACCTGGCCTTAAGGCCGGGTTATGCGTCCCGACATATGTGCGATATATCGGACGCATAATCTGGCCTTAAGGCCGGGTTATGCGTCCCGACATATGTGCGATATATCGGACGCATAATCTGGCCTTAAGGCCGGGTTATGCGTCCCGACATATGTGCGATATGTGGGGACGCATAACCTGGCCTTAAGGCCGGGTTATGCGTCCCGACATATGTGCGATATGTGGGGACGCATAACCTGGCCTTAAGGCCGGGTTATGCGTCCCGACATATGTGCGATATATCGGACGCATAACCTGGCCTTAAGGCCGGGTTATGCGTCCCGACATATGTGCGATATATCGGACGCATAACCTGGCCTTAAGGCCGGGTTATGCGTCCCGACATATGTGCGATATATCGGACGCATAATCTGGCCTTAAGGCCGGGTTATGCGTCCCGACATATGTGCGATATATCGGACGCATAATCTGGCCTTAAGGCCGGGTTATGCGTCCCGACATATGTGCGATATATCGGACGCATAATCTGGCCTTAAGGCCGGGTTATGCGTCCCGACATATGTGCGATATATCGGACGCATAATCTGGCCTTAAGGCCGGGTTATGCGTCCCGACATATGTGCGATATATCGGACGCATAACCTGGCCTTAAGGCCGGGTTATGCGTCCCGACATATGTGCGATATATCGGACGCATAACCTGGCCTTAAGGCCGGGTTATGCGTCCCGACATATGTGCGATATATCGGACGCATAACCTGGCCTTAAGGCCGGGTTATGCGTCCCGACATATGTGCGATATATCGGACGCATAACCTGGCCTTAAGGCCGGGTTATGCGTCCCGACATATGTGCGATATATCGGACGCATAACCTGGCCTTAAGGCCGGGTTATGCGTCCCGACATATGTGCGATATATCGGACGCATAACCTGGCCTTAAGGCCGGGTTATGCGTCCCGACATATGTGCGATATATCGGACGCATAACCTGGCCTTAAGGCCGGGTTATGCGTCCCGACATATGTGCGATATATCGGACGCATAACCTGGCCTTAAGGCCGGGTTATGCGTCCCGACATATGTGCGATATATCGGACGCATAACCTGGCCTTAAGGCCGGGTTATGCGTCCCGACATATGTGCGATATATCGGACGCATAACCTGGCCTGCAATCCCGACATATGTGCGATATATCGGACGCATAACCTGGCCTTAAGGCCGGGTTATGCGTCCCGACATATGTGCGATATATCGGACGCATAACCTGGCCTTAAGGCCGGGTTATGCGTCCCGACATATGTGCGATATATCGGACGCATAACCTGGCCTTAAGGCCGGGTTATGCGTCCCGACATATGTGCGATATATCGGACGCATAACCTGGCCTTAAAAGCAAAATGAACAACAGTGGTGAAGAGGAAAATTGTTGATTCGTGTGTCCTACCGACGCTGACGTATAGAGCAGAAACGTTAACACTAACGAAAGCATCCGAGAACAAGGTCAGAGTTGCACAAAGAGCAATGGAATATAGTATGCTTGGGATTTCCCTTAGAGATAAAATCGCGAATCAGTGGATTCGGCAACAAACGAAAGTCGTAGACGTGATGGAATGGATAGCATCACTGAAGTGGAATTGGGCAGGATACATTGCGAGAATGACAGCTGACCGTTGGACCAAAACCATGATGGATTGGAGACCACCAACGACACAACCAATATGCAGGCCACGAGAAAGATGGACGAACTCGGATCAAGCTAATGGTGGGGACAAACTGGCAGTGAATGGCAATGGATCGTTCAGAATGGAAAACAAAAGAGGGGGCCTACATTCAGCAGTGAATATCAACGGGATGATGAAGAAGAAAACGCAAATAATGGTCAGAGGCCTTAGAAGGAAAATCTATCAAAATCTTTCGATATAAAAAGGCATTATCATAGTTAGTATGTGAAAAATATTCTCAATCTAAATAAGGACTTTTAATTTGTATTTTGTAGGTCTTACCAAAGAGATGATTTTATATAAGTTTGAACTCGCAAAGTGACGTACACCTAACCTTAGTTGTGTCCGTTATTAAATAAAATTAAAATTAATATCATCAGTACAGCCCGGCCGAAGGCCGGGAATCAGTGCTAGTGTTGATATAGGATGTTGCCAAAGTGTCCACGCATGTTGCGTCCCATGCCAGACAGGAACCTCGTTTCCATGGTGTTAATGTTAATCCATCTAAACGTTTGCCGTCATCTCTGAACAACCCGTCAGGCTCTAGTTTTGCAGGGACATTCGCTGAATGAAGTGTTCTATGAATTATGTTATTTAACTCCCTGTGTTTTGCATATTTTCCAATGTTTTTCAAACAGCTAAGACCATGAATTCCCGATTTCTCAACTAACTTTCCCCATCTACCACACGTATGCTCGTGGCACATATCAGCTTCCAATCGTAAAGCCATTGAAATCCTGAACGTATTATCATCTAGCAATGTTCCGATATTCTTTGATGGGAGAACAGATAACCATAAACTTGTATTCGCTGCTAGCTTTGAACTGTTGTGAACTGTAATGACGATATTATTCTTTTGATGTTAATTTTGTTCCACTGATTTTGTGTGGCCATTGCATTTATAGGTACGATATTTTTCATTGAATTCCAAACAGCGATTCCTTCTTCATAGAAAGCATCTTCCACAAGGTCAGAAGTTTTAACACTTAGTATCGAGTTGACCAAGAAAGAAGTTGATGTCACAAATGAAAGGAATGCTGGGAGCACAATGTCGGCTACTTTGCGTATACCGATACCGCCAGTGTGACAAAGTTCAAATTCTTCCCACCCCGATAAGTTGTCAGATATGACGTCTTAAAATTTGGTGGGCGGGAAAGTTTATAGAGTTTTTTGAGGCGAGCAAAATTGGTGCAGAAAGTCTGTCTCCAATTCTTCAGACATGACAAAAAACCGTTCAAATATCAGTGATCTTTTATACGAACTGCATTCCTAAGCTCAAATGAGGAAGAATACAGCAAGCAGATTTTCTCCACCTGCGCTCCTTACCGCTCCCAGTGTGAATTGTAGAATTTCGATGAATTTTAACGGTGGTAGATTGGCTCTTAACACCGCCAAAGACTGTCCCAAGCCAGTTTGAAAAAGAGTGGAGGGAATGAAGTTTAACGAGGACGTAGCAGTAAATAAGATAGGATTAGATAGATCAATCTTAAGGTTGAATGAATCGTGAGCTGGAATCCGAAAGAATTGGGGTTAAGGGACCAACGTTGAGGTGAAACAACACGATCAGGAAGCCAAAGGATAGAACGATCCCAGAATTCTTATTAGCTACTAGGTTAAGCTTTTAAAGGACGAATAACCTTTTGCTCAGATAGGTTCAAAAGAATGGGCAAAGCTTTATGGAAGAGAATGTTCAAAAAGAGTAACACTACCCCGTCGGGCACTGTGCACTTTGATAGGCACGGTGGTCCCGGAACGTGCAGAAATGTGCGGGTCAGAGCTCGAGGATTACCGGGGGCGAGCAAAGTAAAGCTTTCATACTCACCAACCCGCAGTAGCAAGCGTGGTGTTTTAATACTAAAAACCTTCAAACGAAGCCATAACGAATTATACATTGCCACATATAATGCCAGAACATTGTCGTCAAGACAAAAAATGCAAGAAATGGAAGAAGAGCTAGAAAAGATAAAATGGGATGTTGTGGGAGTGAGCGAAGTGAGAAAACCTGGAGAGGAATGCCTGAAATTACAATCAGGGCATACATTCTTCTACCGAGGAAGTGACAGTCAGATGCTGATGCACGGTGTCGGATTGTTCATAAACAAGCGGTGGTCGGATCGCATAATTCACACGAAAAGCATATCCGATCGAGTGATATACGTAAGCCTGAAGATAAATAACAGATACAGTGTCAAATTAATTCAGGTTTACGCACCCACGTCCACTCATGATGACGAAGAAGTAGAAAGATTCTATGAAGATGTCGAGAAAGCTCTGGACGAAAACCCTTCACATTACCAATATCTAATCGGTGATTTCAATGCGAAGCTGGGAAAACGAGAAGAAGACTCCGAAGTTTCTGTTGGTAGTATTAGCAATGACCAAAGAAATGAGCGTGGAAATACTTTACTCAACTTCTTACAGCAACACAATTTGTACGCAATGAATTCATTTTTTGCAGGAAAGCCTCAACGGAAATGGACTTGGGCTAGTGCGGATGGTGTAACGAAAAATGAGATCGATTACATCATAACTGGCTGTAAGTCAACCGTTAAGAACGTTACGGTCCTAAACAATTTTTCAACCGGTAGTGATCACCGAATGGTTCGTGCAAGAGTCACGTTAAATACCAGATTTCAAAGATCACAACTAGTTCAGAAAAGTGAAAGGATTGACGTACAACGACTTTACACACAAAATGAAGAATTTGCTACGAAAATGACTGCCGAATTAGATAACGTCAACAATCAATGTGAAACATTGGATGAATTGAATACCAAAATCGTCGATACAATAATGGGTTTCATGAAATCCAAATGCAAATCCGTCCAAGGGAAAGAATCAAAACTCAGCAGAGAAACATTAGACCTGATCGCAAGAAGAGCAGAGTTGGTAAAAAACGGAGGACGAGATTCGGTGGAATACCGGAACCTGTCTAAAAGTATCAACAAAGCAAGGAGATCAGATGAAAGAAAATATAATGTCCAATTGGCTCAAAACATAATTGAAGCTAACTGCAATATGAAAGTCCTACGAAGAAAAATGACAAACGCCAAAAAAGAAATCTTCAAATTACGAGACAAAACAGGAACGATCCAAACGGATCGAAATGCGATATTAAACATTGCAACAGAATTTTATGAGAATTTGTTTTCTTCAGCAAGACAGAGCTCAACGGAAGAAACCGAAGATAGACCAATAATAAGAAACGTGGGATCGGAGGATATGCCCGACATAACTGTTGATGAAGTCAAAGCTGCAGTAGCCGAGATGAAAAACAAAAAGTCTCCCGGAGAAGATGGTGTTCCAGTGGAAGCCATTAAACTAGGTGGAGACTCATTATTAAAGGCAATCACGGCTTTGTTTAATCAATGTCTCCAATGGGAAGAAGTACCAGAAGCCTGGGAAAATGCGGTAATTACATTGCTGCATAAAAAAGGAGACATAACAAAGCTGGAAAATTACCGACCCATAAGCCTATTGTCAACACTCTACAAGTTGTTTATGAAAATCATTACGAAGAGGAACACTAACAAGTTCGACTTCTACCAACCTGTTGAACAAGCTGCTTTCAGATCTGGTTTCAGCACAAACGACCATTTGCAGGTGATGAGAACGCTTATTGAGAAGTGTCGTGAATACAACATCGACATAGTCTTGCTATTCATAGACTTCGAAAAAGCTTTCGATTCAGTGGAAACATGGTCGATATTGGACGCATTAGACGAATGTAGAGTAGACTCAAGGTACTCCAACACAATTCGATATGTGTACAAAAATGCTACTTCATGTATAAAACTTCATAAGAGCACGGAGAAATTCAGAATTGGCCGAGGTGTAAGGCAGGGTGACACCATTTCACCGAAATTATTCACGGCGATTCTGCAGAGTATTTTTAGGAAGTTAAACTGGAGTAAAATGGGAATAAAGATAAATGGAGAGTACCTGAGCAATCTCCGCTTCGCTGATGACATTGTACCGATAGCAGCGAATCTAGGTCAGGCTCAGCTTATGCTACAACAGTTAAGTGAAGAGGCGAGCAAAGTTGGCCTCAAGATGAACTTATCGAAAACAAAAGTCATGACCAACATCGGGGACGATATAGAAATCAAAATTGGTGACACTGTCATTGAACGAGTCGACAGCTATGTATATCTAGGACATAAACTGAAGTTAGGTCTGGACAACCAAACTGCAGAAATAAGACGTAGGATTGGTCTTGCATGGGCAGCGTTCGGAAAACTCAGACTAATTTTCAAAAGCAAAATGAATAATAGTCTGAAACGCAAAGTCTTCGACACTTGTGTCCTTCCAGTGCTCACTTATGGAGCGGAAACGTTAACTTTAACAAAAGCATCCGAAGATAAATTGAGAGTGACACAAAGAGCCATGGAACGGAGTATGCTCGGAATAACACTCAGAGACAGAATGACGAATCAATGGATTCGACAACAAACCAGGGTCGTTGATGTCATGGAAAGAATAGCATCTCTGAAATGGAGCTGGGCGGGACATATTGCAAGAAGGACAGACGAACGTTGGACCAAAAAGATCATGAACTGGCGACCATATAAAAGACGAGCTATAGGTAGACCACCAGAGAGATGGACAAACGGAATTAAGAATATTGCAGGTACAAACTGGCAGCAAATGGCAATGGATCGTACGAAATGGAAAGAAGTTGGAGAGGCCTACATCCAGCAGTGGATAGAAACAGGCTGAAAAAGAAGAAGAAGAAGAAGAAGATTGGCTCTTAAAATTCCTTGGTCTCCCAAGGCGAGAACTCACAGATTTTGAGCGCTTCTGAGGGTTTAGTTTCATTCCAATCTAGAATTTTGCGGTTATTGGGGTTATGGTATGTTGGCTTCTAAAATTCCATGGGAAGGAATGCTTTACGGTATGGTAAAGTAATGGATGAAGAATTCCACGAAAATGAATCATCTGTCAAAGTCTTTCGCCGAACTATTCCGTAACCAGGGTCGGTATGGCTCAACAAGGCTTATATGGCATACAAAATATTTAATTAAAAAAAAGTAATCCAGTATGAGCAGAACTGACCTTTCCGTTACTGATGCTTGGGCCTGTCGTTAAACTAAGAAAAACTTTTCACATTTCTCACTTAATCACTACATGGCTTTATTTACCGTTTTTTTGGTTTTAAATACAATTTTTTACAGGCTCTCATGTACAAAATATCAAATACAAAACAGTCCCTCGTCTTTGCTAGGTCGTCCGCAATGAATCGCCATTGCTGAACGAAGAATAATGTTTATCGTAATGCGATGTAGTTAGTGGAGTGGATGGTACGACACCACGCTTACCACTCGGGGGCTGTGGACAAATCAGTGATTGTTGGTTGTTGAGGTCTTTGTGTAATATGTGATTTTCAACTGATGACATTGAAAGGATGCCCTATCCCACCCTTTCAAAGTTCAAATGCGCCCTCATCACATGCGGTTAGGATTGTTGACATCGGGTCTGTATGAGACGCAGAAGCGAACATCGGGTACTGCTGTCTACCATCTACAACCTGTCGCCCTGAACCAGGTCGTTACTGAGAACTTACTGGCCGAATTAGAAAGGTTTGTGAGGCCGAAGTACTAGATCTGTACTTAAGGTCTGGAGACACACTATTCGAGTCCCTGACAAATCTATTGGAATTTAACCTAGAAAGGAATGAAACGGCTGAAATTGCTAGTAAAGTCTGAAATTGATTTGTCTCTGTATTAGAGACGAACCGCATTTTAACATTCAATGGGCAGAGAATGGGAATGGGAAGACGAAAAGTAAAGCGATTTAATGCGGTGGGAAAGAGCGGGACGAGATGATTTCTTTAATGCTCTACCTAAATCACATACTTGCATGTCAGTAACAGCCTCCAATCTCCTATGATTGGATTATATCGACCCGAGAGGTAAATGTACTCTCTACGACAACATAACGACTCCATCAACTCCACTGGTCTAATGCTTTCCTAGTCCCAGAACCCACGGGTTTTATCGTCACTTACGGGCAGCCTGGTGTAATTTCGTTAGATTTTGCAAGGTCAAAAACATTCGACGATTGGTAGGGTGAGTGTACCAATCCTCGAACAAGAATGAGTCCTCGGACAGCTATTGTTCTTTCATTCATACACGTTTTTTATGAATGAGACAACAATAGGTGTCCGACGACTCATTCTTGTCCGAGGATTGGTACGCTCACCCTATTGAGCGTTGGAAGGGTCCCAAGAAGCCCTAGTCAGGAGACGTCGCACAGAATTTAAGTTGGTGTCAAAAAAGTGTTGTCGCCCATTGAATACTGCAATTGAAAAAGGGAAGATCCGGCGTGCCTGGCACGTTGAAAATTTTGTGTTGTGAGGCACGTCAGATCTTCTAACAAATTTTATTTTCAATTTGAATTCTTCATTGGGCGGCAGTACCTTTATGCTAAAATTGACTCTGAGTTTCTGTCGATGTATGATGATCGAGTAGATGATAAAAACATTATCGTCGCCCGTCGCTACTTCCGTGAAGAATGTAAGGATTTGTCAACACCCAGTTCGTTCTACGCGGAAGCGTGAACGGAATGGGTTACGTAAAGACATTCGAAATGGTGGGAAGTGTACGAAGACGACGTGCCGACACAATGCACGTTTTTCCGAGGCCAAATGCTAGATTGGCAAAAGATTTGCTCGAAAGAACCGTAATCGCATCAGAAAAGTAGTAGGCGCGATCATCGGACACTGTCGGCGACTCCTTGGTGCTACTATGAAAGTGTGGATTACTAAGGCACAGGCTCCTAGGTGACTATATAAACCTTACCTTCTGAAGTTGCCATTTTGGGACCTGTCGTTCTTGACGAGTTCTTAATGGCAACGGGAAGGCTCTTACGATATAAATGATGGCAAGGAAGGAATCAGAGGATAACCAGATCTGTGTTTCAAGATCGTTACACTGACCATCCTATCCTGTTAAAATCTACTGAAATGACGGTTGAGATATACAGTAGGGCCTGTTAGGGCTCTCCTAGTGCTCAGTACCAGTAGTCCAAGAACGAAGATTTTTTGCTTTGCAAAATCTAGCGACATTACACCAGCGTCCACTTTCGACCCGATAATTTACAATAAACCCCGGACGGACACTGGGTCTCTCATGGAAGTCCTCAATGGACATTCCCCTCTTAACATATCGAAAATAATTCGTCAAAAAATAACTTCAATGTGCGCCGTGTTCGGGCAACGGACGAACAAACTAAATCAATGAATTTTCTTTAAAAAAAAAATCGCGTGAGCGTTGCCCTTTGTGATACATGAAGATGTGAAATAAATTAAACTAAGGAAAAAAGGCAAAACATTCCGAGATTTACGAAAACAAATGTGAGTCATTCTATCAACCGCCTAAGATTAAAAACAAAAAAAAATCAACAAAACGTTGATGATGACACCGCTTCTCTCCCATCCAACACAAAACGAAAAACAAATGTTTAGACTTTGGAGAAATACGACTGGTACACCATTCCCAGTGACGATGCAGCAAACCATACGAAGCAACTCCACCACGTCGCAAATCCGAACAAGCCGCGATATACTTCGGTGGTGAAAACCTGGTCAACGAAAAACAAATTTACAAAATTCCCAATGGCCACGATCATGGACCGTTCATATTACCGATTTCAATCCCCTCAACGACATCTTAGCCGTTGTCAGAATATCAGCATCGTCCATGATGGCATCGACAACGGGCGGATGGAATTCGGTCGCAGAACATTCGTCGTCAGGCAGCATAGCAGTTCGATACAAATCGGTCCATTTGTAGCCGCCGAGCGTTTTGTACATCAATGCGAAGTACATGCACATTATGATGGGTGCAACATATTGCAGGGTCACAACGCAAAGGTAGTAGAATATCGACGCGATCTGTGTGGAAGGATTAAATTGGTGGATTAGTTACGGGGAGACTTAGGCGATTTTGGTGATTTAGATGGATGCTAAAATGGGTCTGCAGGGAACCAGTGACTCCGTTTCTGGTCGATTTTTCGTCTTTCTCTAAATTGTCGAGGAACATTTCTATGATGAGTTCTAGGGGTTCTAGGTCTATGTGTACGTAGAATACCCCATCCAGAGGACTGTGAAAGCTACCACTTCTACGGTAGGGATGCAGACTCGGAAAACCGTCAAGACGGTGGAATTCAACTTTAGACATAGAAGAGAGTGGCTCGAAATCAGAACTTCAACACGCCTATAGATGCCGCACTTTTAAGAATCATTACCGAACTGTCATAACGAACAGAGCTGAATGAGTGGGGAAACTGGTCAGTCATCCTCAATAATTAAGGGTTGGTGAGCTTCACTGACGCATCGAAAACTGAAGAATGAACCAGAGCTCCGAACAGGGACGGACTGGCTACCAAAAGGCGCATCGGGCGAATTGACTGAAAAAGACTCAGAGGTGCCTAAATAGACTTTATTTGTCTGAGTAGCGCCAAAAAGCAAAAGGCGCATCGGGCATCGCCCGATAGCCCAATTTAACCAGTCCAGACCTGGCTCCAAACTGCTGTGTAACGAAAGTTTCCAAATTGTGAACTATTGTGTTTTCCTCGCTGTGGATTGCTGTGCTAAAAGGAGTGGTAGAACTGGTTCCAGTAGAAGCGGAAGGTGGCAAGACGATCATGACGATCATTTGCTCAGATAGTGAGTCGATGATCAGATCAAAGCACTTATGCCACCGATTACGACATCGAAACTGATTGAACAGCTAAAAGAGACATTTGGTCAACTGGGACTGAAACATCAGAACGCCTGTAGCCTGCGTCCCAGGCAGATGATGTGGCCAAATAAGTCTCTTGATATTATGAACGGTCAATTAAGCTCTTCTTTCGGCACCAAATAAAAACTGGGCCGGAGAGCTACTGGACGTGGGCATAGACTGGAATCGTATTAAGAAGCTGGTGGGTGTGCTTAACGGGCACTGTGGCCTGAACAATGAAATCATGTGGTCTAACCCTCTGAAGTGCCCAGACGTAATGGAACTGGATCCGTGAAACAGTCCATTCCATAAATCTAAATCTAATCCTTAGAGATACGCTAGTGGTAGGCCGGGTGTGAAAAATCAGCTTTAATCGACTCCAGATAACGCCACACGTAATTAATGTCTGTATTCAAATTGACTCGTCGGTCCCGCACGGCCATGAGTGTCGGTTCTCCGAAACGGCTGGAAGGATTCGCGAACTGAATGTGGTTTCTTATAGTACTCGAGTCCCTCAATAAGAACATGAAAAAAATCAGAGGAGGTGTCGCGACTCTATTTAAGTTTTGTTCAACCACACCGTGGGGATCAGCGATATGCGGATATCAGTGTAACAGCGGGTGCAACAGGTAATTGAATGAATGAATGATCCATCTGAGTCAAACTGTTTGACCGAGCGGCTTTTGGCCTCTGGCTGCCTTGCGGGACGAAGACCTCATCAGATATGGTAGCTGGTGGTTCTCTAAGTGAGTCTTGACTTTGAATCGAGCTGTGAAGTCTGATTCTGTAATCTTAGAATATACCAGAGAAGGCACAGTAGATGTAAAGAGTCTTGGCTTTCGATAAGAATGAAGACATTTCCTCGGAGGCTAAACTCAATCTTCTTGACGAAAACGGTTGTTATAAAAGCTGGAATTACCATACAGCCAGACACACATTCAGATTGGTAGCTCGGTCAAAATTAAGGCAGCTTCAAACGTCAGTTTTGTCCCTACGTCTATCAACAGTCTTTCCTACCACTCTACCATTCTGACCAATTTTTCCTGTTAATATTGGCCAAGAAAGAAGCCTAATTTCGGAAATAACGAAATGAACAGTTGACCGATGGATCAGTTAACGAATGTAGCATTGAACGACAGGCATTGGCAATACGAATGCAGGCAAATATTCATTAAAAATGGTCCGGTTGATCGGTGACTACAGTCCGTAGAAAGTTGATGGTTTCGTTTAGCGAGTTGGTTAAAAGGAGCAGTTCCTATAGTGCTTCTAACACAAGGATGAGCGGCGACAGTCACTACACAGAGCATCACTTCATCATTCATTTGCGAATAATTCTGCGAACGACAGAGAAATCACGATGCGGTACCGCGACATACTGACCTTCTTCTGCAGTTCCACATTCGTAATGCGTCCTGCCTCCTTCTTCATATCCTGAATTCGATCGTAGGCCAGATTCAGATACGCTTGCAGGTACACTGGCATCAGCGAAAACCGTAGAATTACAGCGAACACCACCAGCAGCAGACGAATTGTGTCAAAGGAACTGGGCGTCAATCTGAAAGAGACAATGTCAGCCGGTCGGTTTACCAGTCCAAAATCGACGCGAAAAGAAATTGCTTACAGCGGTCCATTCATACCGGAGAATACCCGTCCGGTTAGGTAATCTCGGCTCAACGGTTTCACCCACAAAATGACCAGAATGAACGGCAGAGCGAAACTGACGTTCAGCAGCAGTTGCATGATTTTGTTCTCTTTGCAGTATTTCAGAGAGTCCCAGTGCATGCGTGCCATACGCAGGCCGGGAAATGTGAATATTGCACCGACGATGCCACAAGAGACGGCTATGCAAAATTTGACGATGATCTTTGATGCGGGACCGCTGGAAAAGGAGATTTGAAATGAAAATCGAAGTTCATAACAGCAACGGGTGCATCGCATTCCGTCGCGAGCCGAAATTTGTAAAAAAAATTCGTCGTCATACTCACGACGAACTGACGCCCTGTCCCTCCAGAAAATTGGAAGCACTCCGATTGAAACTGGTGTACGCTTGCTCCAAGCCCGTCTCCAGTGTATTCTCGTCAACGATCAAAATTATCATAGAAATCAGCAAGTACGTCAGTCCGGTGACAATGCACGTCGACCGCTCGCCAATTGATTCATCGCTGCGGAAATACTGGATCGTCAGCGATGTCAGCAGTTTGCTGGAAAAGGTAAAGTGTGAAATTCGCGCAACAATCAGTCCGGCGCTATATTTACAATGAAAAGAAAATGACCAGCAAGCACCACATCATGCTGAGATTGATCTCCTCTTTGATGGGAAAGTAGAAATGGTAAATTTCCGACAGAATGTACACGATGCCGGCGTACAGACTGAAGTCGACCAGCCACTGGTATTCGGTGTAGTATCTGAGATGGACGACATCGAATGGCGAAATTTTGGCCGTTTCCAGTTGAATGTCAAGATTGCGCGGTATGTGAAATGTGTTTGACTTGTCGTCCGCATGATGACCTTTGTTGCGATTTTCTTTCTTCGGCTTCTGAACGCTTTTTGGCACACCTGCAGACAGAAACGAAAAATTGTAAAAAAAAAATCGGCCGGTAAATGCAACTGAGCTGAATCGACGACATAATGTCACCCGAAAACGTACCGGCCAATATTTTCAGTTCACTGTCGGACGGATGCAAATAACGAATGAGTCCCGTTGAACAGAGAAACCATTTGGCTAGTGAATAGTGAGGACTCAATTTCTGTATAACACTGACCATGACCAACGTTATGACCAGCTGTGCACCCAATAACGCCTGAAATTCAATTGCAACAAATTTTCGCTAATTAGGTCAGGCCTAAGATTTTCATTTTTCTTTTCATCAAAACATCGTGCGACTGCCTCTTCATTTTTCGGCATCAAATTTCACATCCGCATCCGTTGACAATTCATACGTACCATTGCTGCGTTCGATATCGTTTCTGTTCGATTTTGATTTGGATTTTATTGGTCGGTTAATGCATTGGATTTCGGTGAATTATTGAAAATTCATTGAGAACTTGTCTGGTGTGTGAAGACTATTTTTAAATTGAATTTTGACATTTCGTGACGTTTATTATCTGGGTGGGGAAATGGAATCTTCTTTATCGACATGTGTTGAAATCGACATTAGCGACATATTGCCGACATCCAAGGAATATGAAAGGAAAAGGTAGAGCGATGTGGGATCTATTCGTGATTATTCAGTATTAAAATTTAATCAATCTAGTTTTGAGATTGATCGGATTTATCGCACACGTTCCGCTTACAAAGATATTGTATAGGAAATCTGAGAGATTTTTTGCATTCAACATATCTTTACGAAATTTTCGGGAATTATCGAGAAATCGACTTCTATGTGGTTGCACTCAAGATTAGTTGTGGAATACGGTTTTAACTAATGTTTTTGCAAACTCTGATAACAGCTTAACCCAACTACGAAGGCAAAGGGCACTCAAATTTTAACGGGTCAGAGTTAATTTTAAATACAAAAGTTTTTAGTACACAGAACATTCTCTTCTGAGGTTGTGGACGCATCAGCAGAAAATTTCGGTTGCGCTACCTCTGTGATCAACTCAGATACAGTGCCGCCTTTTTCTTTGCGCGACTGCCGCACAAATAGAAAAACAAAATCAATTTATTTTTCGAAGTTCCTGTGGTGTTCAAAAGGTAATGGGCGGCCCTGACGCAGAGCTTCCTTAACAGACTCTTTCAGAACCTATGTTGAACGTATGTTCTTACGATGTCTATACCAATGAAACTTCATGAGGTAGCGGTCAATTGACGTAGATGAACCAAATTGCGTTTTAAAAGTTCGCCTTGTCATAGGAGGTGATGTGAAAATATTTTCTGACTGCACATCTATCTAATAAAACGGAGGTTGGTAGTCCCCTGCACGTGCAGGCTTGATTAAAGCGACGTATCGAAGCCAACGCTTCACGATATTTGCAATTTCAGCTGGATTTCATTTCGTTTTCAAAATTCTGTCAAGGCTCAAAAAGGTTCGGATTATATGTTTGTATGACCTCTCCAAAGTTTAGAGCCTTGGAATTGTCATCATCGCCATCCGCGGCTGTGACATCAGCAAATTTGCAGCTTAAAATTTCAAGTGACATGAACCCAGGTTTTCAAAAATCAAAATCGAGTTCACCTCTGGTCAAGAGATGCGCGGGCGACCAAGGCTATAGACTGTTGGGGAGGTCACGCAGGTTGACATTTTATTATAAATTGTCAAATTTGAGAATCCATCTTCTATGAAAATGTCAAATTTAGAGATTGTCACTCGCGTATCTGTATCTGCTGGCTGGCAACACTGCAAACGTCAACAAGTGTTTTGTTTCTGTGTCTGAAAATAATTATACTTTTTGTAGTCAGAACTGACCAGAAAAACGTTTCTGTTGGCTAAATCTAGGTTATGAAGTGCCATCTTCTTCTTCTCTTCTTCTTTTTCAGCCTGTTTCTATCCACTGCTGGATGTAGGCCTCTCCAACTTCTTTCCATTTCGTACGATCCATTGCCATTTGCTGCCAGTTTGTACCTGCAATATTCTTAATTCCGTTTGTCCATCTCTCTGGTGGTCTACCTATAGCTCGTCTTTTATATGGTCGTCATATCTTTTTGGTCCAACGTTCGTCTGTCCTTCTTGCAATATGTCCCGCCCAGCTCCATTTCAGAGATGCTATTCTTTCCATGACATCAACGACCCTGGTTTGTTGTCGAATCCATTGATTCGTCATTCTGTCTCTGAGTGTTATTCCAAGCATACTCCGTTCCATGGCTCTTTGTGTCACTCTCAATTTATCTTCGGATGCTTTCGTTAAAGTTAACGTTTCCGCTCCATAAGTGAGCACTGGAAGGACACAAGTGTCGAAAACTTTGCGTTTCAGACTATTATTCATTTTGCTTTTGAAAATTAGTCTGAGTTTTCCGAACGCTGCCCATGCAAGATCAATCCTACGTCTTATTTCTGCAGTCTGGTTGTCGAGACCTAACTTCAGTTTATGTCCTAGATATACATAGCTGTCGACTCGTTCAATGACAGTGTCACCAATTTTGATTTCTCTATCGTCCCTGATGTTGGTCATGACTTTTGTTTTCGATAAGTTCATCTTGAGGCCAACTTTGATTGCCTCTTCACTTAACTGTTGTAGCATAAGCTGAGCCTGACCTTTATTCGCTGCTATCGGTACAATGTCATCAGCGAAGCGGAGATTGCTCAGGTACTCTCCATTTATCTTTATTCCCATTTTACTCCAGTTTAACTTCCTAAAAACACTCTGCAGAATCGCCGTGAATAATTTCGGTGAAATAGTGTCACCCTGCCTTACACCTCGGCCGATTCTGAATTTCTCCGTGCTCTTATGAAGTTTTATACATGAAGTAGCATTTTTGTACACATATCGAATTGTGTTGGAGTGTTGAAGTGCCATGGTCGCCGGTAAAGTTGGAGTTCTCGCAAAATCATCCAATAAACCAACGTTTTCGTGCGGCTAATGATGCGGTGCTCGTCATAACCTCACAATGTGTACGCGTACCGTCGAAAAAATAGTAACAACAGAAATTCACGACGAATATTTCGAGAACATACTTCGGTGAATTTTTGGACGCTGTGAGCGGAATTTCTTTGCGAGGAGACATTAGGAAGGCTTGGCGAGATTGGTACTCTTCTCAGTGGTGTGTCAGTGCCAGGACTCTTAGTTACTTCGCCTCACTCGCCAGCTTTAGCTCTCGGCTGGTTCATGGTCTAAAAGTTTACTCACTGATGTGGCTGGGTCCTATTTTGTTTCTATATGAGTAAAATGATCCGGACTATTCATAAAGCTTAGGCTTTCGGGCTGTAGAGTGGACAAGGTCGACGGATGGATTGGTGGTGTTATGCCGCTGAGAGATGCTAGTTTTTCCCGGCTTTTATTTTGATTCCTCGCAAAGACAACGCACACTCGATGAGGGTACATCTCTCTGTATTAATATTCGAGGAATGTATTCCATGTTGTGCAAAAGTCTTTGCAAAGGGACGTTATGGTCGCCATGTCGGGTCGTTGTGGTATTTAGTGGTGTGCCATCGTCTGGACACGCTGTCATTTCGCTTTTTGCACCGAAGGTCCTCGTCTAAAAGGTGGCTCGTCCGTCAGTCTAATTTGGATGTAAGGGCCTTTGGGCTAAATAGTGGTAAAGCTTGGCGGTTGACCTTTTCGTGGCGCGCTGCTGAGTGACGCTTCTGTCTGGCTCGGCTTTCATATTGGCCCACTGCAGAGAAAGTTTACGTTCGAACGGGCTAGTCTTATAAAATATGAGACTGGACCAGGTTAATATCGAGCGGAATGTAAATCACAGGCTTTATCAATCCCAAAGACAAGGACTGTGATTCGGGCGACAATGTTGCCTTACTCGCTGTCATTAGTGTAAGGTCTAAGGGGTGAGACACAGCTGTCCTCCCAGTGGCTTTCTAGAATTTACAGTCTAATGAAACGAGGTTGACGCCAGTCACTCTTTGCTTTCTGCCCTAAGGATTAGCTATCATTTTGGTACCTAATCATAGGGATCAGCTTGCTCGCCTGGAGTGATTCGTGTAGAGCGTAAGGCAATAGGTTGAGAAGGAGATGAGGTCCTGAAAAGGGCTTCAAGATTTTCATGATGACAGGGTAGCACAAAGGATCCCATGATCTGTGTGCATTGATCAGAAATGATCACCCTAACTGATTAAATCTATCTGCGAGACCTCCCCAAAGTTTACACAGAGAGATGTTAATATGACGACTTGGTCGTTTCGACGGATAGAGGGAATATGTCGAATGACAGTTGGGTTTTTCAGAGAGAATTCAACAAATTTTCTCTCAACCAATTTCAAAATCATTCGACCTATTCCATCTATCCGTCGAAACGACCCAGTCGTCATATTAGCATCTCTCTGAGGTTACAGCCTTGCGGGCGACACACCTCAATTGATGATAATTTGGCAGATTTTCATAACAAAAACTTCACCTTTCGTATAACGATTATCATTGCGTGATGATGTGTATTTCCTAGATGTAAAATCGTTGGAGGTGGCGCGTTTCCTCGCATCTATAATTAAATTAGTCGCACAAGCGTTCTTCTTTACACCGCTTTTATCATCAATTGGCTGATAGATGAATATGGTGCTGGTAGTGATCGATGTACGTTACTTCGTGAAATGTCTAGATTCAGCCACGTAAAATTGAATTTATTTTTAAATTAACCAATAACGGCCTGTGTCACCCAAGTTTACCTCCTTGTATATCGCTCGTCTTTAGTGTTTATCGCAAATATACAGAAAAATCAAATAAAAATCTACCTGATATGACCGCATTTGACACATTAACAGTGTGCAGCACGTGCAGCACTGTCATGAAGATGGTGCCATCGGCGCACAAATTTATTTTGACATTTACGGTGCGAAAACATTGAAGAAAACCGTCAAAGTTTCTAGGTGAAAACAAAAACATTCGGCGTACATTGTCTGCTGTGGACGAAGCCTGCAATCGTAATTTGTGTCAATAGCAACGGATCCGTCCACATCCAATTCAATTCCGCTTGGAGAACACATTCCGCAGCAAAACGATAAATTCCAAAAACAATGGACTCCCTGTTGGACGGAGATCTGTCCGACGACAAGGCTCCAACGGGAAAAACACTCGAACGATATCGGATGTGCTATGATGTATTCATCAAATGGCACGAATCGAACGCAATGGCTGGGTTCGACGAAGACGTCCTGTTGGCTTATTTCAACGACGTGGCCAAAACGAACAAATTCTCGACGCTGATGAGTATGTACTCCATGCTGAAAAGGACATTGTCCAAACGCCACAGCATCGACATTGGATCGTACAGTCGATTGATGGATGCAATAAAGGAGCATTCTGTGGGATACGAACGGGCAAAACCGAAAGTTTTCACGGTCGAAGAGATTAATCGATTTATGGTGGAAGCACCGGACGAGCATTACTTGGCGATGAAGGTATGACGCTTTTTTCCTTTGTTGTTGCTTTCGGTTGATTGTAACATCGCTTAGGAACACTCTACTCTGAAAAACTGTTGCATTCATGGAGAATGGCCGTTCTTTCCATGTACAATCACAGTCAACGCGGTAATAGGATAGGGTGGGTACAGCACAGTCGGATGGAAAGGAATGAACAGCGAAAGCCGAAAGGGTTGTCCACAGTGAATGTCTTTTCAGGATAGATAAACCCAAATAGAACCTCCGTTCCTCCCTATTTTCAAAACAGGCTAAAACCTCCATTTACATCCATTCGCATATCGAGTTTTCCTTTTTCATGAACTCAATTGAATGACGTTGGTACCGGAGTTAGTGCTTCGAAAGAATCGACAAACATGTCTTCGTCGGAAAACCTCCTATCAAAAGTCTATAGTAGGGGATGCTGGCCGGAGCTGGATGCAAAAGCCGCAGTTTCTGTCTCGTCTGGTTATGACCGAAAACATACGAGCAATTCTGCATTAATGGGATCCACAATTATGCTTCGTTTTCAATTGTTTAGTGGTGAATATCGGACTACAAAATCGAACTCAGCATAATTGTCGATCCCATCAACGCAAAAGTGCTTGTGGTGGATCGATTTCAAAGTCACTGAAATGAAAAGTTATTCTATGCAGTAATATCCATCAGACCCATGATGCTATTGTTATCTTGCCCATAGATATGTCTTAAGAACTAACACGTTCTTCTAGTGAGTCTGTAACAGACAAAAATCTTCTATTTTTTACATAAAATTTCTCGATTTCTTCATACATTTTGTAGCGCAAGACTGGACGTGTAAATCCAAAGAGACACCATCTACCCCGAAAGTATTCGCAATTGCCTTTCCAGCGACACCTCACACGACCACGTTTGTGTGTTTGGAGATTTCATTTATTTTTTAAAAACTCCACAAGCATCAGGATTTATTTGGTCCATCTTTAAGTGTACATATAGAAACAAGGCATCAGAACAGTCGGAGCGTTTGCTGCGACTTAGCCCCGTACGACCTGTAATCCTATTTCGTCCGTAACCATAATACGTCCGTAGCCGTAATACGCCTGGAACCCTAATACGTCTACAACCCTCTAATGCGTCTGTTACCAAAATGCAAGTCAAGTTGGGCATGGTCAAATTTACTGAAAGTGTTCATTTTTAAAATTGCGCATAGCGCAATTACGAAAGCCCGTACGAAGTACCTCTCAAATAAAACCAACAATTTACGACATTATTTTAGAAACCCAAAATTTTTTGCCAACTTTCCATTGGGTCCATTGCCTCTCAAATAAAACAAAAATTAGCAAAATCGGATGGTATTTACTCGATTTACGTGCAAAAAACACTTAGGGCCGAGTAGCGGACTTAGTGCAAGGGCCCAAATAAGAAACTTTTTTTGCCATCATTCTATTCGGCATTCAATTATCTCTCAAATGAAACAAAAACTAGCAAAATCGGATGAGATTTACTCGATTTATGTGCAAAAAACACTTAGGGCCGAGTAGCGGCCTTAGTCCAAGGACCCAAATTTGAAACTTTTTTTGCCATCATTCTATTCGACATTCAATTATCTCTCAAATGAAACAAAAACTAGCAAAATCGGATGAGATTTACTCGATTTATGTGCAAAAAACACTTAGAGCCGAGTAGCGGCCTTAGTCCAAGGGCCCTAATTTGAAACTTTTTTCATCACGTTCTTTTCGGTATTCAATTATCTCTCAAACGAAACAAAAACTAGCAAAATCGGATGAGATTTACTCGATTTATGTGCAAAAAACACTTAGGGCCGAGTAGTGGCCTTAGTCCAAGAGACCAAATTTGAAACTTTTTTCGCCACGTTCTTTTCGGTATTCAATTATCTCTCAAACGAAACAAAAACTTGAAACATATAACAACAGACAACAATGATTTCTTCAGTTTTAGAGTCACAGCGTGTCCCGAGCTCGATATCATAAGTATGAAACACACGTCACCTGGTAGTTTAAACAAAAATCGAGTTGTGCCGTACTTCTTGAATCTAGTCCATTTAGTCCTAAAAGTGCGGCACCCCTCGACCAAAATCAGGAAAAGTCACGTGATCGATGGTGTTGTCAGGGTAGTCTGGTACTGTGAATTTAAAAGACATGTCCAACGGCCCCCATCACCCGAAAGTCATTTCAATATCGGAGAATATTATTCGGACAGTGTGACCGTTGATTTCTGCTTCCATCGCTCAATATCGAACGTAAGATGTCGGAGAAGTCTTTTTTGAACTCACAGTGCCTGCTGCCACATGAAATCGTTCACTTCTCCAATTCTCTGTTTGAAGTACTGGTTGGAAAGCCATGGGCGTAAAAACGGTTAGCCTTTGCTGCTAGTGTTGCCTACGTGAGGAAAAAATTCCAGCCAAAAATTTTAAAACTTCTCATCAATTCCAGGCTATAATGGTGTTCGGAGTGGCTGGCGGATTCAGATGCGAAGAGCTGCAGAACGTCAAAATCGACCACGTCAAAGATTGTGGCACCGAAATAATTGTTACCGCTCCACGAAATCGCCGGACCGTACCGGAAATGTTCCTGATTAGTGGAGAATTTGCAAAAGTTGTCCAGAAGTACATGCAACGGCGACCGGTTAAGGTGACGACCGATCGATTTTTCCTGCAGTACAGCCAAGGTGGATGTGAGAATCAAGTGATTGGGAGAAATCGGTTCGGCATTGTGCCCAAAGAAATTGCCAAGTTCTTGAAATTGGACGATTACAAGGCCTACACCGGACACAGTTTTCAGCCGACCAACTTTTTCAAGAGAAACCGACGCTGGGAAGAGGCCAAAGTAGTGGAAGCGAAATTACAACGATTCCAGAGCTGTAAAAATGCGCCGCAAACGACAAAGCAGATTTCTGCGGTCACAAAACCAGATCCACTAAAACGCCGAGCTGCTGCTACAAAAGCTGGTGCGTTAATACGACTGACTGCTTCTGATCATAGCAGCACCTATATGGAAAACGTAATCATAAAGTCTGAATTTGGAGAGACTACAGCTCCGGCCGACGACATATTCTACGAATTCACTGCAGTGCATCCACCCAAAACGGAAACGAATTACGAACCAATTGTACCTATGTTACCGGCAACAACGGCATTGATGAAACGCCGGTCGAAATATTACCTTGGACTACAGCCCAATCAGTTTTTGCAACTGATGCAATTGGTTGGCGAACGGAAGCTCATTTCCGATGTGAAATTGCTACTGACGCTGCGCAAACTTCGGCTGAATGAGGAATTTGACGTACTCGCCGATGCATTCGATTTGGAAAGAGCGACAGCCGAACGATACTATCAGGAGTCGAAGCATGCAGTAATTGATCTTGTCGATGGACTGGCCACTGCCAAAACCTCTGCCACATCAAACAATTTCACGGCATTCGTTGAACCAATAATCAAGATCGAAACGAGCGAGAGCATGTACGTGCCGGATCCGATAGCAGTTGAAGCATTCAATGACTCCGATAGCGAACCGAATGCAGACGACCAGGATGACTTTGAAATTAATTTGCCTGAGATTTCGACGGACGAGGATCGAGGCTTTCTGTCGCACGACATTAGACGACGGACGGCTGAATGCACCGTTTGCCATAAATTATTCGTTCCGCGGCTGCTCAATTCGCATATGGACAATGTCCATTTCAATTTGGCCAACTTGAATCGCACCATTTGCGGCCTCTGCTGGCAGGAATTCGAAACGGAACGCTTGTTGAAGTCGCATCAGAAAGATGCACATGGCGGCGGTAGCTGCGCTTGCGACATTTGCGGCAAAACATTCGCTTCGAAGCGATACATCAGCGCGCACATTTTGACCCGACATGCCCAAGTGAAAACGTATCTGTGCGATACGTGCGGCGAAGGATTCCCGGTACCGTATTTGTTGCTGGATCACAACAAACGGAAACACAACGAACCGGGACACCCCTGCCATATGTGCGAAATGAAATTTATGACGGGGCTATCGTTAAGGGATCACATAGTGGCACGCCATACGAATGAGCGACCGTACAAGTGTCAGGTTAGAGGCTGTGGTAAAACATTCAGTTGGCCGTCGTCGTACAAATCTCATCGCAGAGTGCATCTGGGCGACGATAAATTTGAGTGTTCCATTTGTTTGAAGCGATTCAGTTTTAAGGGAAATTTACGGAATCACATAAAGACCATCCATAACCAGATCGTGGACAATCAATGCCTTAGTAAATGTAATTGAACAAAACGTGTATGTACTAAAACTGCTGTCAATAAAATACTATTTGTAACATGCAAAATTGGTCATGATCGTAGTTAATTTATTTAACACAGATACCAAATGTCAAGTGGAATGCGTGGAACGCGAGTGCTTGGAGAAACAGCGACTGCTACGCAATTGACATCTGATTGATTTTTTGTAAATTTGTTGGTTTTGTCGAGTGCTTTTCAATTTTAACATTTTCTTTCGTTTTGGTGTAACAAGGACTGAAACAGCTTCTAGTTTTGTGTTAAAATTGTTTCAAAGTATTCTAAATTTTATAGGTTTCAGATGTGTTCGTATCATGAACCGAAGCGATAGCGGAGGTTCGTGACGCTAGTCGACTCCCTAAGAAAAGAAAACAACCAACGGGAGACTAAGGAACCTCACGGTGTGCCTGAACCAAATTTAAACAAAAAATTTTGCACCTCTGATTTTTCTACTTATTTCCCTTTTTTGGGTCATAACAAACAACTTTTGTTCGAGGGGTAGGTTGGCGCAGCCGGTACCGTCTATATTTTTTGAAGATTCGAGTGACATTTTTTGTCATACATTTTTCTAGCCATTCCGAACAGAAGTTTATTTTCAAAATCAATTCAACAATTTAAAAATTATAAATAAAAAATTTCACCAAGATTCTTTGATGGAGGAAGAGTTCCAAGAATCGAGGCAACGTTTCCTCGTTGAATGGCAATAGAAATTCGTTGAATCAAATAACTTTTTGCTCGACGTTCGTTAGTGACCTGTTTGATTTTGCTTCCGATTTGTTTCAATAATTGAAAACCCACTTTACCAATGACTCCTGATGTTTCTGATGCAATTGGGACGAAAATAAATTGATCCATTAAGTGCCTGTAGTGGTCAAATTTCTTGTCTTCCGCTTGTTTGGCTGGAAAGCCACGATCACGTGACGTTCTATCGACATAGGATTTTGCAAAGGTGTCAGCACAAGTGTAATCCCAAAGTAAGGACTTTCCTTTGGCCCAAGGGACCATCTGGTTTATTTCCATCAGGTCGTGAACAACCTGGTGGTTCACGAACGCAAGGTACTTCTGCCGATTTCAGCGATCGCTGGATTATGTCATTAACGGATTCATGCTTTGGTCTTGTTCCTGCAGCTTTTGCACATGACAGACCATGTCGACCGAATTTGTCGACTTTTGAGCCGCATACACACCTGTGAGGTTGAACGATTGCTGCACCGAGTCGAAGAGATGTTGCGACACGAAATTCGTCGTTACTCAAGTGAGACCCAAGCTGTGGGGATGGGAGAGCTTGCAGCCAGGCACCGGTTTCAGGACATGAATTGGCCAAGAATCGGGCTTTGTCTTCTTTTGTATGTAACGAATTCTGTATTGTTATGACCTTCTGCTCAATTTCGAAAATCTCCCATGAATGTTGGTAGATTCGAACATTATCCTCAGGTAAGGAACCAAACTTTCGACACCACTGTTCTTCTGCTTCAGCCATAACAAGGTCCATTTGTCGGAAGGGTTCAGGTAACAACTGGTCCAGTAAGGAAGAAACATTATACATTGATGACAAGAAGCATGGTAAAGCGATATCAGAGGCGTGTCGAATTCCAATTCCACCATGTCTAATAGGCAACGAAGACTCTTTCCATGATCTGTCCATTAAATTGATATTGAGGATAGACTCGATCGAACTTTTCAAAACATTGTCATAATGAAGCAAGCCGGTTTTGTTGCGCCACATTGGTGAACCACGAAGAAAGAATATAAGCCTTGTAATCGTAACAGACATTCGTAACAGGAAGTATGCACTGTGCATGCTTATGCTTTTCAAATTCTCGCACAAATTTTTCAAATCTTCGGTTTTCTTATTCAGGCATAAAATGGACGCAGCTTCGGTTAAAGGACTTCCAAGAAGAAATTCATTTTCTGCATTCATTATTTGAATACCATCCGAAACTGAATTAAATCTCCGTTGCCATTCGAGCTCCACATCATTCATATCCGTGCCAAGTATGGCCATTTCACATTTATTGAAGTTCACGTCAAGGCCTATCAATTTTGCTTTTTCGATGATCGTTTTGAAAGCTCTCAGAACATCTTCCGGGTTTCCTACGATGGTACCGTCATCCAGGTACCAAATATTCAAATCCAAATTTTGTAGATTTGAAATAATGTCGTGAATAACGAGGCAAAATAAAGCCGGGCCGAGAGGGTCGCCTTGTTGAACTCCCTTTTGAGACAAAATTACATGTTCTTGGTAGTAAACATTAGACGGGTATCTATAGCATTGTTCGACAAATTTGTAAATTTCGGGAATTTTGTCTTTCACTTTATGCAGCAGAGCGTCTCGCCTTAACTCATTGAACGCATTTCTTATGTCGATTTTTAAGAAAATGCGGATTGATTCGTGTATGGAGTTATAGTACAACCGTGCGGCATGTGCTCCAGCCTCTGCACCATTTTTGATTCCAACGCCTAATTGTCGAGGAAGAAATAAGTTACTGAGAACTGAAGATACCCTTCGACATGCAATTTTCGCTGAAATTCTTCTCCAGATGTTGCCAACAGCTATTGGTCGAATGCCTCCACATTTTTTCTGCAACGCAGTCAACGATGCACCATATAGATACGGACAAATCGATTGTGGAACACTGCCTTTCAGAATCGTTTCAGCGAGTGATGTTACGGCTCTCATTACTCTAGTTCCTGCTTCACCATTCTTAATATAAAGAACGTCTTTCAGAATTTGTGGCCTAAGACTGTCCGAACCACCTGCAGAACCTTTCTTAAAAGTCACAATTGAAAGGCGTACTTCATCTTCAGTTGGTATAATTTGTTCGGTCTCTACTTGAGCATCAGGATAAAATGATGGTTCAGGATGAGGAGGATGTTTCTGCTTTAACGAAAGCAATGTAGATTCATTGTTAGGCGCCATAATGTCAGTAGATGATATCAGCCGCAAAGCACCGCTCACATCACCGTCTGATAATTTTGCTTCTACCTTTTTTGAAATCTTGCTCATTTTATCATCGTTCTTACTTTTTGCTGTAGTACGTTGTATAGTTTGTAAGCCTTCGTTAACCATCCGTATGCCATGTTCATTCCAGAGACTTATATTCTGTCTAACATAAGATGTAAGATTGGTAACATTTTCATTTTCGTTCGGCATTTTCAATACTGCATATGGAAACAGAAACAACTTATGCCAGGACTGTTCATCGTTCAACCGTACACATTGATTTACTACATTCGCTAGAGCATTTGCAAGGTCTTGTCGTGCGCCTTTCGGACAACGACGTAGTGTTGGAGTGGTTTTTCTCAAAGTTGCTAAACGATGTCCAATGTCAGTAGATGCATTCTCATCATAATCGTAATTAAAATCGATGCATTCTAACATATCCAGCGTGATCTTGTTTTTGTTCTTGTGCTTTTTGCCTATATGTACATTGAGACCTCGTAAAGAATGGAAAAGTCTTTCTTCCTCACAATATGGACAATGAAAAAAATTCATCGTCTTCATGACCATTAGACATATCGTTACACTGTGTATTTGTTTTCCGTTTATTTTCTTGGGTTCGATCTTGTTTGTCACCGTTACTCTCTTCGCAATCGTTATTGACCAATTGTAGGAATTTTAGTAAATCGTTTTCTGCCGATGTTTCAATCGATTCCGATTGTGGTTTGTCTTCATCTTCATCTTGATGCCGAAATGTACTGTTACTTTCCGCCAAACCCGAATGTTCCTTTTTAACATGCAATTTCGTTTTCTCTCTGGTTAGGCAGAAAGGACACGGCCATCGTCTCTCGGTGGGATGTAATGAAACATGTGTTTTCTTTGTATTTTCGACCAGCAGTATCAAATCGTTTACGCCTGAACGTCTAGGAGTTCCTCCAGACGCATCCCCCATATCAATTTTTTTTTGTTTTCAGTCCAATTTATTTGTTTTTGATTATTTTTATTTGAAAAAATATTGGGAGCGATTTTTGTAGCGTCTTATCGTACCGCCTGCTACTATTTATATATATTCCGATATATATATATATATATATTCCGAATATATTAAAACATTTTGTGATGTTATCTAGTCGTCTTTGTGTCCAACATTGCAACACTAACGCTTTTATATGGAGGATCGCTTTTATATACCTCAAGGACATCGAAAAGATTCTAACATTAGGAAACTGTTGTCATATTGAACTCTGATTGGTCCTACAATGCTGTTACGTACGGCTACTCCGAAATTTTGGAGCGCTGCTCACATATATCGAAGAATCCCATCATAATTGTCACATTAGTGGCACGTTAAGTTCTTATAACTATTAGACAGTATTCTTGATCACTTTCAATGATCAGATGACTTACCAAAATTTATATAATAAGCCATTTAGCCCACAACAGTTATTAAAAGTGCTGGAAACGGCCAAATAATGGACTTCAGATGACGTTTTCGGAATTTTTTCGAAAAGCGCCCGCTGCGCCAAATCAAAAAAAATATGTTCAAACGAAAGTGCTCGTCAATACGAGTTCAACGAGCTATAGATCATTAAAAACGGTGGTCCACATCCGGAGATAACACTTGAAAACCACTTGAAATGAAGCATCTTCACACATTTTCAGCACATTCTCCATATTCGAGTTAATAGAAATGTTTCATGTGGGTTTGATATACGTATCGAACCACTACATCTGTTTGCGAAAACTGCGCTCGCACTTTTGCTAAAAGTTATATTAATTCAATCTTAACACTTTTTCATCGGCAAATCAATAAATTTTATTGAAGTTCTTTACTTAATTTCTGTAAATTTAATTAAAACATCTTCATGCACATTTCCAAAAAACACACTTACAGTTACCCAATTATATTATGACTACGGTTGTGGGATTCATTACTTTTACATCCTACACACTTCCCACATTCAATTGAATTCAATTTTGATTTTGTCGATTGGCACCATTGACATACTGGTAGTTAGTTCTCATTATCTGCTTGTGGTGGCACCATATACTTTGCGTGTCCAAGCAGTTAAAGAAGTACTAGGTAGCGTTAATCAAAATTCTGAAAGAACAGTTTAGATCACTTCTGACTTGATCGCAAAGGCAGTAAGCAGTTTAGAAGGTTTTTTTTGTGCACTATATGTATTTTACATGCTACATGCGTCGAAAACGGTACTTTTCATGTTTCACGCACTAATTTCGACTTCCAAAGCATGCAAAAACCACTCGGGATAAAAAGATGAAATGTCTCGTTTTCGCGTGTTTATTGACCTCGGCTGCGCCTCGGATCAACAAAATTCACACGAAAACCATACTTTTCATCTTTTTATCCCAAGTCATGTAAAATACTAATGCTTTTCTGATCTTTCAAACATGAGAAGGAAATTCGTGTGAAATGGGAGAAATGTAAAACCCTAATGAAATACATGTAGAATGAATGGAGCGAATTACATGAAGAAAACCAACAAAAGCGTTAAAAACGCGATAGAGTTTATTTAATAAGTGGAAAGAACAATTCCATCAGTCGATGTTCAGCTTTGAACCGGTAAACATCTCCTGCTAGCCAATTATCAAATTTGATAGTCAACTATCAAATTTGATAGTTGACTATCAACTTGATAGTTGACTATCAAATTTGATAGTTGACTATCAACTTGATAGTTGACTATCAAATTTGATAGTCAACTATCAAGTTGATAGTCAACTATCAAATTTGATAGTTGACTATCAAATTTGATAATTGGCTAGCAGGAGATGTTTACCGGTTCAAAGCTGAACATCGACTGATGGAATTGTTCTTTCCACTTATTAAATAAACTCTATCGAGAACATACTTATACGATTTACACACACTACGCAACCAAATCAAATTTCATCAAAGTAATCTTTTTCGATTGAGGCTATAATCAACAGTGTAAAATCCTGTTTTTCCTGGATAGCTTCCAGATCCTTCGTCCCACATTGCCCATCTTCGAACTTAGCCTCGAGATTTTAATTCCACATATTTAAAAAAAAGATTCATCCAAATTGCGTGAGAATTACTCAAGTTATCGTGCCTTCAACGATTTTTTGTCACCCACATTTAACGTTTTTCATACCATTTCATACATTTTCAATCATAGTGAACTTTTTTGTCACCCACATATTTCGGTATTTTCTGGTGTAAGACCCTGACTTTCAGTCAAGGGAATTATTTCTTGAGTAATTGCCGAAAAACTGTTCGCGGGACCCTCTGACAAGCCTTCACTTTTGAACACTTTGCACCGAAAACAAACAAAATTAATCGAAAAAATTAACGATGCGACTTCTCTAGAATTGAAGGACGAATCCAACGATCTATCACTCATTAGAATTGGAGAACCAAAGTTAATGAAATAACCTGCAGTTTTTGCGATATCACGAAAAGCTTAAAAATACACTGAAATGTCACTTCGCAATTGTTGACAAATGAACAATGAAAATGTTATGAAAAGAATCTTGCATATGTGATGTAGCAAGAAAGTGGATATCAAAAACGGTGAAGGTACAGCCGATCGTCATTTTGTTGCACAACATCTTATGATTAGAATTTTGCTCTTTTGTCCAATTTAAACTCAACACACGTTTTTAACGCTTTTGTTGGTTTTCTTCATGTAATTCACTCCATTCATTCTACATGTATTTCATTAGGGTTTTACATTTCTCCCATTTCACACGAATTTCCTTCTCATGTTTGAAAGATCAGAAAAGCATTAGTATTTTACATGACTTGGGATAAAAAGATGAAAAGTATGGTTTTCGTGTGAATTTTGTTGATCCGAGGCGCAGCCGAGGTCAATAAACACGCGAAAACGAGACATTTCATCTTTTTATCCCGAGTGGTTTTTGCATGCTTTGGAAGTCGAAATTAGTGCGTGAAACATGAAAAGTACCGTTTTCGACGCATGTAGCATGTAAAATACATATAGTGCACAAAAAAAACCTTCTAAACTGCTTACTGCCTTTGCGATCAAGTCAGAAGTGATCTAAACTGTTCTTTCAGAATTTTGATTAACGCTACCTAGTACTTCTTTAACTGCTTGGACACGCAAAGTATATGGTGCCACCACAAGCAGATAATGAGAACTAACTACCAGTATGTCAATGGTGCCAATCGACAAAATCAAAATTGAATTTGTTGGTTCAATTGAATGTGGGAAGTGTGTAGGATGTAAAAGTAATGAATCCCACAACCGTAGTCATAATATAATTGGGTAACTGTAAGTGTGTTTTTTGGAAATGTGCATGAAGATGTTTTAATTAAATTTACAGAAATTAAGTAAAGAACTTCAATAAAATTTATTGATTTGCCGATGAAAAAGTGTTAAGATTGAATTAATATAACTTTTAGCAAAAGTGCGAGCGCAGTTTTCGCAAACAGATGTAGTGGTTCGATACGTATATCAAACCCACATGAAACATTTCTATTAACTCGAATATGGAGAATGTGCTGAAAATGTGTGAAGATGCTTCATTTCAAGTGGTTTTCAAGTGTTATCTCCGGATGTGGACCACCGTTTTTAATGATCTATAGCTCGTTGAACTCGTATTGACGAGCACTTTCGTTTGAACATATTTTTTTTTGATTTGGCGCAGCGGGCGCTTTTCGAAAAAATTCCGAAAACGTCATCTGAAGTCCATTATTTGGCCGTTTCCAGCACTTTTAATAACTGTTGTGGGCTAAATGACTTATTATATAAATTTTGGTAAGTCATCTGATCATTGAAAGTGATCAAGAATACTGTCTAATAGTTATAAGAACTTAACGTGCCACTAATGTGACAATTATGATGGGATTCTTCGATATATGTGAGCAGCGCTCCAAAATTTCGGAGTAGCCGTACGTAACAGCATTGTAGGACCAATCAGAGTTCAATATGACAACAGTTTCCTAATGTTAGAATCTTTTCGATGTCCTTGAGGTATATAAAAGCGATCCTCCATATAAAAGCGTTAGTGTTGCAATATTGGACACAAAGACGACTAGATAACATCACAAAATGTTTTAATATATTCGGAATATATATAAATAGTAGCAGGCGGTACGATAAGACGCTACAAAAATCGCTCCCAATATTTTTTCAAATAAAAATAATCAAAAACAAATAAATTGGACTGAAAACAAAAAAAATTGATATGGGGGATGCGTCTGGAGGAACTCCTAGACGTTCAGGCGTAAACGATTTGATACTGCTGGTCGAAAATACAAAGAAAACACATGTTAAAAAGGAACATTCGGGTTTGGCGGAAAGTAACAGTACATTTCGGCATCAAGATGAAGATGAAGACAAACCACAATCGGAATCGATTGAAACATCGGCAGAAAACGATTTACTAAAATTCCTACAATTGGTCAATAACGATTGCGAAGAGAGTAACGGTGACAAACAAGATCAAACCCAAGAAAATAAACGGAAAACAAATACACAGTGTAACGATATGTCTAATGGTCATGAAGACGATGAATTTTTTTCATTGTCCATATTGTGAGGAAGAAAGACTTTTCCATTCTTTACGAGGTCTCAATGTACATATAGGCAAAAAGCACAAGAACAAAAACAAGATCACGCTGGATATGTTAGAATGCATCGATTTTAATTACGATTATGATGAGAATGCATCTACTGACATTGGACATCGTTTAGCAACTTTGAGAAAAACCACTCCAACACTACGTCGTTGTCCGAAAGGCGCACGACAAGACCTTGCAAATGCTCTAGCGAATGTAGTAAATCAATGTGTACGGTTGAACGATGAACAGTCCTGGCATAAGTTGTTTCTGTTTCCATATGCAGTATTGAAAATTCCGAACGAAAATGAAAATGTTACCAATCTTACATCTTATGTTAGACAGAATATAAGTCTCTGGAATGAACATGGCATACGGATGGTTAACGAAGGCTTACAAACTATACAACGTACTACAGCAAAAAGTAAGAACGATGATAAGATGAGCAAGATTTCAAAAAAGGTAGAAGCAAAATTATCAGACGGTGATGTGAGCGGTGCTTTGCGGCTGATATCATCTACTGACATTATGGCGCCTAACAATGAATCTACATTGCTTTCGTTAAAGCAGAAACATCCTCCTCATCCTGAACCATCATTTTATCCTGATGCTCAAGTAGAGACCGAACAAATTATACCAACTGAAGATGAAGTACGCCTTTCAATTGTGACTTTTAAGAAAGGTTCTGCAGGTGGTTTGGACAGTCTTAGGCCACAAATTCTGAAAGACGTTCTTTATATTAAGAATGGTGAAGCAGGAACTAGAGTAATGAGAGCCGTAACATCACTCACTGAAACGATTCTGAAAGGCAGTGGTCCACAATCGATTTGTCCGTATCTATATGGTGCATCGTTGACTGCGTTGCAGAAAAAATGTGGAGGCATTCGACCAATAGCTGTTGGCAACATCTGGAGAAGAATTTCAGCGAAAATTGCATGTCGAAGGGTATCTTCAGTTCTCAGTAACTTATTTCTTCCTCGACAATTAGGCGTTGGAATCAAAAATGGTGCAGAGGCTGGAGCACATGCCGCACGGTTGTACTATAACTCCATACACGAATCAATCCGCATTTTCTTAAAAATCGACATAAGAAATGCGTTCAATGAGTTAAGGCGAGACGCTCTGCTGCATAAAGTGAAAGACAAAATTCCCGAAATTTACAAATTTGTCGAACAATGCTATAGATACCCGTCTAATGTTTACTACCAAGAACATGTAATTTTGTCTCAAAAGGGAGTTCAACAAGGCGACCCTCTCGGCCCGGCTTTATTTTGCCTCGTTATTCACGACATTATTTCAAATCTACAAAATTTGGATTTGAATATTTGGTACCTGGATGACGGTACCATCGTAGGAAACCCGGAAGATGTTCTGAGAGCTTTCAAAACGATCATCGAAAAAGCAAAATTGATAGGCCTTGACGTGAACTTCAATAAATGTGAAATGGCCATACTTGGCACGGATATGAATGATGTGGAGCTCGAATGGCAACGGAGATTTAATTCAGTTTCGGATGGTATTCAAATAATGAATGCAGAAAATGAATTTCTTCTTGGAAGTCCTTTAACCGAAGCTGCGTCCATTTTATGCCTGAATAAGAAAACCGAAGATTTGAAAAATTTGTGCGAGAATTTGAAAAGCATAAGCATGCACAGTGCATACTTCCTGTTACGAATGTCTGTTACGATTACAAGGCTTATATTCTTTCTTCGTGGTTCACCAATGTGGCGCAACAAAACCGGCTTGCTTCATTATGACAATGTTTTGAAAAGTTCGATCGAGTCTATCCTCAATATCAATTTAATGGACAGATCATGGAAAGAGTCTTCGTTGCCTATTAGACATGGTGGAATTGGAATTCGACACGCCTCTGATATCGCTTTACCATGCTTCTTGTCATCAATGTATAATGTTTCTTCCTTACTGGACCAGTTGTTACCTGAACCCTTCCGACAAATGGACCTTGTTATGGCTGAAGCAGAAGAACAGTGGTGTCGAAAGTTTGGTTCCTTACCTGAGGATCAGTCGATGTTCAGCTTTGAACCGGTAAACATCTCCTGCTAGCCAATTATCAAATTTGATAGTCAACTATCAAATTTGATAGTTGACTATCAA
The DNA here is from genome assembly GCF_014529535.1 of Bradysia coprophila. Classification (NCBI taxonomy): domain Eukaryota; kingdom Metazoa; phylum Arthropoda; class Insecta; order Diptera; family Sciaridae; genus Bradysia; species Bradysia coprophila. The sequence continues at coordinate 441,139 of NW_023503415.1, read as the reverse complement.
CTTGATAGTTGACTATCAAATTTGATAGTTGGCTATCAAATTTGATAGTTGACTATCAACTTGATAGTTGACTATCAAATTTGATAGTTGACTATCAACTTGATAGTTGACTATCAACTTGATAGTTGACTATCAACTTGATAGTTGACTATCAACTTGATAGTTGACTATCAACTTGATAGTTGACTATCAAATTTGATAGTTGACTAACGACTTGAAAATTGACTATCAAATTTGATAGTTGACTAACAACTTGATAGTTGACTATCAAATTTGATAGTTGACTATCAGATTTGATAGTTGACTATCAAATTTGATAGTTGACTAACAACTTGATAGTTGACTAACAACTTGATAGTTGACTATCAAATTTGATAGTTGATTAACAACTTGATAGTTGACTAACAAATTTAATGCGTCTACTACCAAAGAAAGATGTTTTTTTACTCAAGGTCTTACGGCAGAAAAATTTCATGAGCACACTATGATTGAAAAGTGTAGGAAATTTTATGAAAAACGTTAAATGTAACCATCATTCTTTGTAGGCAATATAAGATATAAGTCATTCTCAACAAATTTCTGAATATTTTTTTTAAATTAATTATTCCAACAATCAAACAAAATATGTTACAACTCCCATACGAGTGGAAAGTTTGCGGCCAGAGCGAAGCAAGGGCCGTAATTCTCACGAGTCGTAATAATTTTATGGGATATTATATTCGACCAATAGAAAAATTCAATTTTACCGATAAAAAATAATAAAATACCGATAGAAATGTGGTCATGTCGCTGGCACCTCTTCAGTAAATCAGTAAAAAGTAAAAAAAAAAATTGTCTTTGCTTCACTCTTTGTCGATTTCCTAGCGAATTCATCCTTTTACAAAATGTAACGAGAATGCGTTTTGTTCGTTCCAAGGGAATTCATCCTTTTACAAAATGTAACTTAAAGACGTTTTGTTCGTTCCTAGGGAAATTCATACTTCTACGAAATGTAACTTAAAGACGTTTTGAGGGATTCTTTTGAAAAACAGCCTACCGAAATCGGACGCATTTTCTATTGGAATTTTTTATATGTGCCTAGAAAGGACTTCGACCCTAGAAGCCAAAACCACTTTCAAAAAAATTCTTCGAAGTTTGTGTGGCTGGTCAAAGGTGAGCAAAAACCGAAAAATTGCAATTTTCTTACAAAAATTGCTCCAGTTACACGAGCCGTACAGGGTCGTGTGGGGTGTCATTAGAAAGGTAATCACATGTACTATTGAGCTGAATAGGGTCTTATTGAGTTTAAAATTCATCCACACTGAAATATGTGCAGATAAAGTTTTTAACCGAAGACGTACACTGTTCTTACTGAAATTTCTCGAGGTACACAAAATGTACATGGTCGTGTGGGGTATCATTTGAAAGGTAATTTTATGTGTTTTTGAGCCAAATAGAGACTAATGTGGTTTGGATTAGTTTGGATGGGTAATCGTTCATCATGAGAATTTTCTTAATGTTTCTGCTGCATTGGTAGTGGAATTTTGTTGAGCTCAGCCCATACATTCTTTTGATCAAGTTATCCACAACGTTCAACTTTTGGTTCATAGGATGATTCGATCTGTAGTTCAGTAACCGGTTCGAACAAGTTGGTTTGGAGAACCACAAAAACGATATTGCGCCAACTGCATCACGAATAACTGTGGTGTCCAAGAACGCCAACTCATTGTTTTGCTCAACTACATGTGTGAATTGAATGTTGATATTGATGGAATTGAATACCGACAGGATGTAATCAACTGACTGCTTCGGAACCATTAGGAATAAATCGTCCACATATTTTAGGCAAACATCCACCTGCAAGTTTAATATGGTCATCGCCTCGTCTAAAATATGCTCCATTACAATATCCGCCAGGACCGGACTAAGTGGAAGCCCCATGGGAACACCATGTATTTGTTTGTAAATTTCGTCTTTATATATAAATTGGTTGCAGTCTCTCAGAACGAAATTCAAAAGTTGAAAAAATTCCGGCTTTGGGATGTTTGTGTGTTGTTCTATTTCGTTCCACCTCTTGTCTAAAATTTTCTCTAACAGATCCAACGGGACATTGGTGAATAACGAGACGACATCGAATGAAACGAAAATCTCATCTGGTTGAGAACGTATTGGTCCGACTCTTTCGATGAATTCAGAAGCGTTTTTTACATTGTATTTGCTGTCTGCTGTCAAATGTTTTAGGATATTTGACAAATATTTCGACGCCTTGTATCCAGGTGATTCGTAACTAGCTATGACTGGTCTAAGTGGAAATAAAATCGCGAAACGTCCATAAAAATCAAAGTTTTTTATTTGTCGACCGGAAAATCAAGGAAAACCCAAACCCTTATTCATTGTTTCCACGGTCAAGGAAAACCCAACCTATTTTAGTAATCGATATATTAAATGTAGGCATTTTTATCAGTGATGCTTCGGAAGTTCAACAATGAAATTGGTCAAAAATATATTGAAAAAATTGTCAGTCAAGGGACCTGACCCGCCCAAAAGGTGGGACCTAGTTATTTAAAATCGTTGTTATGCTGTACTAATGTCGGTCTTGGGAAGACCTACTACAGGTGGAGTTTATGCACTGGTTGGTGCAAGTACATCCACAAGATTTATGACCAAAAATATAGTGTCCGCCTTCTCTGCAAAATTGATGTTTCACGGGACTGACTGTGTAGTGTTCTAGCCTGTCACCCACTATCGTTTCACATAATATAATATCCCAGGTCTTCTGTGTGGCCTACAGAAACTGCAAGTCTTCGGAAAAAGGAAAAAAGTAGATAAAAATGACTGCTCTTCCAGACGCTGTTCCAGTAGTAGAGCCCCTAGAAAGAAAGTTAAAATTTTCAACTTTACAGCAACCTTTTTCCTAAGACTTGCAGGTTTTGTAGGCTTGCAACACAGAAGTACTGGGATCTTATATATGTGGAACAATAGTGGGTGAGGCAAGCTACAACACTACACAGTCAGTCCCTTGGAACAACAATTTTGCAGAGAAGGTGGACTTTCTGAACACTATATATTTGGTGAGCAGTCTTGTACCAACCAGTGCATACACTCCACCTGTAGTACGTCTTCCCATGACCGACATTAGTACAGCATAACAATGATTTACAATAATTATTTCTTGAGTTATTGCCGAAAAACTGTTCGCGGGACCCTCTGACAAGCCTTCATTTTTGAACGCTTTGCACCGACAACAAACAAAATTAATCGAAAATATTAAAGATGCGACTTCTCTAGAATTGAAAGACGAATCCAACGATCTATCACTCATTTGAATTGGAGATCCCGTGTTCCCAAAGTTAATGAAATAACCTGCAGTTTTTGCGATATCACGAAAAACTTAAAAATACACTGAAATGTCACTTCGCAATCTGTTGACAAATGAACAATGAAAATGTTATGAAAAGAATCTTGCATATGTCATATACCAAGAAGACGTATATCAAAAACGGTAGAGGTACAGCCGATCGCCATTTTGTTGCACAACATCTTATGATTAGAATTTTGCTACTTTGTCCAATTTAAACTCAACAATCAACACACGTTTTTAACGGTTTTGTTGGTTTTCTTCATGTAATTCGCTCCATTCATTCTACATGTATTTCATTAGGGTTTTACATTTCTCCCATTTCACACGAATTTCCTTCTCATGTTTGAAAGATCAGAAAAGCATTAGTATTTTACATGACTTGGGATAAAAAGATGAAAAGTATGGTTTTCGTGTGAAATTTGTTGATCCGAGGCGTAGCCGAGGTCAATAAACACGCGAAAACGAGACATTTCATCTTTTTATCCCGAGTGGTTTTTGCATGCTTTGGAAGTCGAAATTAGTGCGTGAAACATGAAAAGTACCGTTTTCGACGCATGTAGCATGTTTTGCATGTTACAAATAGTACTGCCGTAAGGCCTAAGACTACCATGCTGGTTTTCTTTCAGCGCTGCGGGCTACCAACTCTAACCAAGAACTCATAGGGGAAAAGGGCGATGACCAAGAACTTACCACGGCTAATCTTGAACACCGCATAAGCTGGTAACTGATTGTTCTCAGCGGCCTAGTCCCCTAGTTGAAATTGCCTCAAAAAATGCTTTTTCATCAAATTTTCATTCCAAAATCACATTCATCGAAACACTACCGATACATGTTTGGTATTATTGAAAAGCTAAGACCAGTATCAGTTATGGAAAACAGTTTTTTTTGTGTTTCTGTTGCTTGTCGTATGCACGGGAGCCGTTAGAAGTTCGCCGAAATTATCCATTTGTTGCCCATACTTTCAACGGCTCAACTCAGTGTGGATGAATTTTAAACCCAACAAGACCCAATCTGCACCGACAGAACATGCAATTATCTTTCCAATTGTTTTGGGTTTTATTTGCCGTTTCTTCGGAATTGTATTTTGGTTTTCTTGGTTTTATGCGGCATCGGATGAATGTACATTTGTAGCCCCGTACGAAGTACTGGGGGCTTATAAGATTAATATGCCGTTTGTAACATGTTGAATTGGAAGCAGACGGTAAGGGCAAAGCATTTGTCTATGTTCATAGATAACGATCCGATTAGTATCAAAAGCCTTTACTGTGAAACTCTTCATTTCTTTTACTTCATTCTCAACTGCCAGGAAACGTACAAGGGCGTGTAGGGTGTCGTTGGAAAGGTAATAAAGTTAGAGCCTTTTTTGCAAATCGACGAAAAATACATTTTAATAAATTAAATTAATTAATTCATATGTAATTTGAACGATTTGATTTTACAGTGCAATTTTTTTGAGTTTGTATGGAGAAAAAATTAAATTTTGTCATTTTACAGTGTAAAGTATATCTAGTCTATCTCTAGATTTTCAAATGACGATATAAAATCGCATGTACAATTTTGAGGCATGTTGTTTGGGTACTTATTGTTAGAATGATTATCATGCCCGCACGTTAGTTAGCGGGCGTGACGCAAGTCCACTACCAAAAATGTTTTAACAAAAATTTTTTGAGGACGGCGGAGCATATTTACAGCAACTTTTTTACTTCTCCCCCTTAACTTCAACGACCCCCAAACTTAGATATTTGGAATCTGGGCATCAATACGAATTCAACTAGCTATCACACGTTACTACAGCTTCAAAATTGGCCGAGATATTGAACTTCGAAATATTGATGTTTGTATGAAAATAAGCAAAATTTCGAATTTTCAGATAACTGAAATCGCCTACGTTAGTTAGTTAGTTAGTTAGTTAGTTAGTTAGTTAGTTAGTTCCAGGATCCAGGAACTTCTAAACGTTTCTATAGATTTTCCTGAATTTTTGGATATAGGCTAATAATGGCCCAAAAATAAGAATGGTCTCCATACAAATGCCATATAAAAGCCAATTTGTATATGTGTGTGTGTTTTGTATATTTTGGCACATGAAATTGATGGCCATGTGTGTTGTTTTGGGATGTGTTTCTTGTTGGAAATTGTGTGGTATGGTTGGGCAGCTGGAAAAATTTAGTCAATTTCGGTGTATGTTGGGCAGCGGGAAAAATTTGGTCACTTTTGGTGTATGTTGGGCAGCGGGAAAAATTTGGTCACTTTCGGTGAATGTTGGGCAGCGGGAAAAATGTGATCACTTTTGGTGTATGTTGGGCAGCGGGAAAAATTTGGTCACTTTTGGTGTATGTTGGGCAGCGGGAAAAATTTGGTCACTTTCGGTGAATGTTGGGCAGCGGGAAAAATTTGGTCACTTTCGGTGAATGTTGGTCAGCGGGAAAAATTTGGTCACTTTCGGTGAATGTTGGGCAGCGGGAAAAATTTGATCACTTTTGGTGTATGTTGGGCAACGGGACGTATATACAGTTATATTGACATATATATAGCTATATTGACCTATATATAGCTATAGTGACCTATATATAGCTATATTGACCTATATATAGCTATATTGACCTATATTTACCTATATATAGCTATATTTACCTATATATAGCTATGTTGACCTATATATAGCTATATTTACCTATATATAGCTATGTTGACCTATATATAACTATATTTACCTATATATAGCTATATTTACCTATATATAGCTATATTTACATATATATAGCTATGTTGACCTATATATAGCTATGTTGACCTATATATAGCTATATTAACCTATATATAGCTATATTTACATTTATATAGCTATATTGACCTATATATATAGCTATATTAATCTATATATAACTATATTGACCTATATATAGCTATATTTACCTATATATAACTATCTTGACCTATATATAGCTATATTGACCTATATATAGCAGAAGAATATAGAAGGCCTTCTCAGTCCTATCTGTCAAACTAAAAAAGAACAATACCTGTCAAATTTTGACGAGGATACAATAGACCTGTCAAAAAGGGTTGACGAGGGTAAAATAGAGATCAATAAAATCTGTCAAAAAGAGTTGATGAATAGACAATAGACAATTTTATCAGTTTTTATGTCACTATATCGTGAGAAAGTTTTCTCCCACACTAAACACAATGGTCAGCCATACAAAAGGTTCGTTTATACAATAGAATCTTAAAGAGCCAACATACTTTAGCATTTTAACAAATTAGCTGTCAGGACATCGTGAGAAAATTTTCACCCACGTATCAGACAAAAGCGCCTGATAAAAAATTCTCTAAAGGTTCTATAAATCAAACTCAGTTACACGACCAGTTGTATCATAATGTTCCTATATATTTGGTCGTTACATCGAATTCACTGTTGCAAAATAGTGTGAAATAGATTAATACAATAGAAAAGTAAAATGAAAAAAAAATTAATTCTATTGTATCAAATACAGTAAAAAACATTTCTTAGTTTCAAAATCTTCACTTTATCAATCCAATTTAACATTCCCTAAATAAAATCTGTAATATTTTTCCCACACCCTTAACTGATAAATTATAGAATAAATTCAAACACCTATTGTTGGCTATAACTTCAAAATAACATTTTACATATTAATTTGTTTACTATATTTATGTATATAAAAAAAAGGTTGGTAATAAAATTTTATTGCAACAGGGTATTCGAAGTGGTAATGTTGAGATATCTGTGTCGAAAACTTTTGTTTATAATAAAAAATATTTGTTCACCTCTTGTCATCGATACACAAATCATATACAGATTATTGCTGAAAGATCTGTTCCTTTATTAAATAACGCCCTTTACACAATACGTTTGTATACATTGCTAGCATAATAAGGTCCTCAGGTGTTATACCTGTGGACGTGGACATAAAAAAAAACCGCATAAATTTTATTGAAAAAAATGTTGCATTTTCGATATAGCAAAATTATGTACGACGTCAATAATCAGCGAAGCGAAAAACAGTTTTTTGTCTGTCGTGTAAGATAAAAGATTCTATATCGGCTATAAAAATTATATTTTATCACAGAAAAAGAATTATGGCTTTTACTTTCTCAAAGAAAATCATTTATGTTACCTATGGGTTGTACACAGTATGTTCGAACAATAGCTGTTATTCGTAGGTGTATTGTTTAGAAAAAGAATTACTATTATCAGTCCTGGGAACTTTTTTAAACGTCCACCTGAAAAAGTGCATCGAATGTACAAGTGATGTTCTGTAAAAAAAATCGATCGGAGGAAGGAATGGCCCAGGGTGTTTTAAGCAATATAGTTGGATGTAAAAAAAACCTGAAATTCAGTCAACAGGTGTCAAAGTCAACCGGCTGTCATTTATTTGACACATTGGATGTCGTTGACTTTTGCACTTTCGAATTTTCAATTTCTCTATAATTCACGCCGCAAGTATGCTTAAAATTTGTATTTCAAGTGAACGATTCGATGAAAATATGTACCGATAAATACATACATTTCAACTCTTCCTTGTATGAAAATGACGCTGCGTTAGAATGATTTTGAATTTCGCCCACACTTACGAATTGAATCTGTTTGAAAACATTGACAACACACCAGGTTGATGAAAAGAGTAGTTTTTTAGCTTGTATTAATGAATTTATTAGTAAAAAAAGGTTAGACAATAATGAAATCTTATTTTCTAGAATAGTAATCATAAACCTTAGCTATGAAATGATCGTTAATTAGTAGATTTTTTGAAAATTTACTTATAAAATGAGGAAAAGGGTTGCCTTTAGCCATATGAATGATGAAACAGCATGCATACATGCCACAAACAGTCGATTGCAGCTGTTGTAGTTGGGTTACATTGTATACAACGTGTCGACAATTTAAGCTTAGAAAATCTTGTAGCTGCCAGCTTCTAGGTTTGAATCCGTATGAGTCTAAATAGAAACCACAACGAAGTCTAGTGTTGTCTATATAGATACCAATCCAATGAGAGCCCATAGATGTGCTTTTCGAAAGGTTTATTACAAGTGCATAGTCAATCTTGTTGCTTAGTCTACGTTTAGGAAGTTCGTCAATAGCACAAACAATGATCTTTAAGGTGCGTTTACGAAATTTATTTAAGAACTGCTTCAAATCTACGGTGTTCATCGTTCCTGGTATAAACTTTAACTGCTGTAGTCAGTGATCACGTTTCGGTTTTTATCTATTTCTATAGTGTTAGCAAATTCTGAAAATATAATTGCTGTAACCGAATTTGGCAGTGGATCATCAAAACGCACTTCTATGCGTAGAGATCCAGTCCTAGGATTTGAAAGATGATCAGATGATGCAGATAAATCTGGTGTTAAGTCCACAGCCACCAACGTATAGCCGTTAGCATATGCATGTCTAGTGATATTGTTACTGGTGTCATCATGGTTGATATTGCAAGAGCTCTATTATGGGCCAGTAGGACCGATGGGCTGATTTTAGCTTTGCGTACATACAATTCAGCGTTGACAATTTCAAACACGGCTCCACTGTTCTCTACGCCCATTAGATGAAATGAATCTTTAGCTCTTTGAAGTTTGATACTCATTTCGACTCCACTCAATAAGAATTTGTCAACGTTAAACAGATCGCAATGTATTGGTCCGTAAAGATCAACAAGTTTATTTTCTGCAGTATACGTACGACGGGTGGTAAAACCAGCATTTGCAGCCCCCGTATCATCCATATGACCGGGTGTGTCGTCAGCATATAGATTTGTAGAAATTTTCGTGAGCTTTGACTCGCTGGAGTAGTTAAGAAGAGTTTCCAGATATGCACGATACGGGTAGCAGTTGTTCGGTGGTGTAATACACTTCTGATTAAGGTAGACTTCTACCTGACTGAACATACTATGTAACCAGTTGTTGACACACGAAACAACTGGTACAACCGGATTGGGACTAGCTGCGGTAACAGCCGGTACAGGTACAGTTATTTTAGCCTGAACATGTATGAAAACTCGAGCCAGGTCTATGTATTCGTCAGCACTGCTACCGCTTACTACAAACTCTATGGGTCCATTATTTGAAATCGAAGTGATGGGACGATATGACTGTAATGAGCCTGATTCGATAGATGTTTGTGTTGGCAATGTTGAAAAAAGATCCAATTCCGACTTCACATTCATCTCGTGAGCATTTGTAATGAAAGCCATAGTATTTTATTAAGAACACTTTTATTTATTATGAGAAAATATCTTTAGATTTTTTTACGCGCTTGACTTTCTTTTTTGCTTTTGAGGCTGTTGATTTCTTCTTCTTACTGGTAGTTTTCCGCTTCTTGATGTTGCGCGTTTGAGTTCTGTTACTCGACAGACGCTTCCTAGTTGAAATGCCTGCTTTATACCCATCACCGTACATCGCTTTTTTAGCCAGGTTTGTTACTGCTTCACTTGAACGTTTCTTTAATGCATCTTGCGGATTGACGTTGTTTCCAATATCGTTAATGAAATTTGAGCCGCTGTTGATAACTTCGCGACCTACGGCCACAGTACCTTTTCGTAAAACTGGAAGGATCCGCCTAAATAAGCCGCCGAGGAAGGACCCAATTCCTGCACCGCGCTGATTTCTACCAGATCCTCGTTGATATATAGGTCCACTATAAAAACCACTGCCACCGGACCCCGCCTGAGCAATGTAGTAGCGCGAAAGTAGTTCAATGTCAGCCATATTATTCGTGTCTAAAATGTAGTTTCACACTCAACGTACCGTGTTGAAATGGCATTAACTGTCCTTCAACATCTCTTATATCTATCTTGATGTTCTCAAAGTTTAGTGGCTGCACGGGTATGTATTGGGGCGTATTGAAAGCAGTACAACAAGACTGGCCGTATTTCGGTGAACTGTAACCAGCATTAGTGTCGACTATTCGTAAAACTCTACCCCAACAGTCGCCGATGATTTGAGGCTCCAGAATATCGCAATAAATGAACATTTTATGGGGAATCATAGTGCCGGTATAAGCCACATGTGGTGCGTATTCACCGCTCGATAAAATAGAGTCTGGTGGATAGCCTAATTGAAGGCCCAACCGCTTACTAAGTTTACACGATTTGATCCATTTGCGCCCCACTTCGACAATATCATTAGCTGTACCAACACGCTGGGCTCTAGCATTGTACTCGAAAAAAGTCTCCTGTCGTGTGACCCCATTTATGCATTCATTTATAGAGTCCAATATATCTTGTACGTTTGAATAAAATCCTGGTAATATTTTATGAGTACTCCATTCAGTCTCAAAAGGCATAGGAACCACATCTTTTTCAGTCATGTACCATTTAACAAATTTATCTGTAATTTCGACTGTTTCTAGTAAAACGTCCGACTGATCGCTTTCAACATTTGTAAAAGTGTAAGGATATTGAATTTCAGCAAGAGCAACTTCCCAGTTTCCTTCGAGGTACATGTATCTTGGTAATTGTACTGTAAACGAACAGGTTTTATTCCCTGGATGATAATCCATTGAACTGTTGGATAACAGGGTCATATAGCAACTCTTCATCTTCATTTTGTCGTAACACTTTTAGCAGCAACCCACGAATCAAAAGCTGGACTGTACCCTGACCATCTAACCAGATACTGAAGATTTTTTCCACGTCCACGCTGTTTTATAATTTTGACTATGACTTTTGCAGCCGTTTCGTCGAATATTATTTTTTGCACTTCAGGCTCGTAAAAAGTTCCTATAATCTCTTCCCCCGCAAGATCAACCAGCCGAAATACTACAGGTGTACGGTGTATTACTGATTTGACACGAAAGACCTCGTCCGTAAAATTTTTTAGGTAACCCTTGCTGAATGTTTTTTGGTTCTTCGAAATACGCACATAGTCACCGACTTTAATCTTTGTACGTAACTTGGTACGTTTGTTGTTTTTCTTCTTCTTGTTTTTCACTTGTAAAGTTTGACCTCTTGTGTTTTTATACACCTGTTCAACATTACGAGCATTTACGGCACTTGGGGCCATTTTAATTGTACGATGATAACTGTCATTATAAGCTTTGACGAAATCTTGCAATCTTTCAACGAATGAATAAGTGTCATTGTATGTTAAGTATTTGAATATGCGACCCTTCAGCGTTCTTATACTTCGCTCACAAATACTTGCTTTTGTGTCAGGATTGTTCGTACAATTGTAAGTAATATGATTAGACTTCATAAACTTTTTGAATTTAGCAGATGTGAACTCTTTGCCCTGGTCGCTCTGCATACGCAAAGGCCGTCTCTCTGTTCTAGAAAATATGCTCGTAAACGCTCCAATCACATCGTCCGACGTCTTTTGCTTCATAGGTTCAACAAACATAAACTTGGAGAAGCAGTCAGTCACAACTATATAAAAAACATGTTTGAGTTTATTTTGGTTTTTATTTAAAAAAAAAATATTAAAGCTAACCTAGTAGGTATTTTATGTCATTGTTATGGGTCGAATAATCTTCTGAAAATACAGCTAAATCGCATTCCCAGAGATCGTCAATGTTCGTTATAAGGTATCTGTTGCGTGGAAAATTTAAGCGCTTCGGCTTATGCAGTGTGTATGTATCCTGTGATTGTAGCCATTCGGTGACAATTTTCTTAGATATTTTCTTGCAAGTAGCAAGCCAAAGTTTATTGATGGTTGAAAAAGATGCCGGATGTGATGGTGAATAGTAAATTTGCGACAATTTCTTAGCCATAGTGGCTGATATTTTTTTTTTACTCATTGACATATTCGTCCCAGTTATGTAGAAAATCTTTGAAACGTGAATTTTTCTGACGCTCGTTTGTAGCCCGTAATCGTGCTTGTATTGGTGTTAGTCGCGGTAGATTAGTTTTGTGAGGCAAAGACATCGATATTATCGGTATCATTTTCATTGTTTGGATGTGATGGTGTAGGAACAGCAGAAGGTACTGACGTTTTTCTTTCATTTTCACGTAACAAGAAGAGGTATTTTTGCAGCTTTTCATTGTAGATTTTGAGCTGTTCAGTCGGCTCGACATCCTTACGCTCGAGAATATCCTTCAGCTCTTTATCCAGCCTTGCTATTGTTGAAGCGGTAGAGCCGTATTCGCTTTTACTAAACTCAGTCGATGTTGCCAATGTGTTTAGGACCTTTTCCAACGGTGTTTCGGTGTTTTTAACATCGGTTAAAGTGGGTGATTTTAAGGAATTTATATCAACCAGAACCATTTTACGGGCATGCTTCATTTCTTACAGCGTAGCTTGCAGCTGCAACAATAGGCTTTAGTAGTACAGGTAGAAACGAACCACCGTTTTGTAATATGAGATCACGTTTCTTCTTTAAATTTCCTGGAGATCGTAGAATTTTTCTCAAAATGTTTTTAAACTTTTTTAAATTTTTTATCTCGTTAGTGGTAAGCTTAATGTTCCCATTCAGTGTATTATAAATGCACTCGAGTATTGTTTTGATAAGTTCAAGATCGCAATGGGTCAAAATACTTTTACGAAGTTTTGGTTTGGCTACTCGCACTAGTCTCAGAGTAGGAAGATGTTTCTTTACTGATGCCATTTTCGTAGTAAGTGACTGTATTTGTAGACGGTCTGGTTTTATACGATGTAATTTTTTGGTACGTAAACAATATTTGACGGCTTGTCATCAGGAAATATGCAGGTCCTGTAGCGTAAATGGTCAGGCGTAGTTTGGGTCAAGTCCAACAGTAGATAGCCGTAAGGTACCGAAGTTGCGTCTTCAAATATCTCTTTCATGTATGCTGGCTTTTGAGGACAGACTTGCCTCGAAAGAGTGGAGAATTGCTGTCGGTCTCGGGGATTTTTGAACACTGCTATGTAATGAGAATTCAATGAGATGTCTCGTTGCGCCTTTCCTTTGTAGAATATATTCTGACAGATGAAAATTACCGATGCCGATAGGTGATGGGACCCTTTACTAAATAAATCAATGACACTATCATCGGATTCTCTTTGCATGTCGTCTATTATGATGAGCCTAGGCTTTCGGTCCTCAAGAAGCACTTTAGATGGTAGACAGTCTAAATATCGAACAGGTGTCGAACATTCTCTGAGATCGGGGTAGCTAGTCTCAGGCGCACAATAAATAACTTCATGAATAGGACTGTCGACCATTTGACTCAAATATTTTAAAAACTTTGTAGTAAATGTACTTTTCCCGCTCGACGTAGGTCCACCTATTAGACCTTAAAAACGAGAAAGAATTCATTTTGAATACAAAGATGTAGACGAAAATTAGGTGATTTTTTTCTTTCTACTTACAAGTAAACGGATGTTTCCACTGTAGCTCCATGACTTAGACTATCGAATATGGCACAACATGAGCATATTATAACCCTTTTATAAGGCCCGCGCGCCCCGAGGGGGCTGTCCTGTGTCCTTTGTCCTCTGTTCTTCTGAAGGGAAAGGGAGGGGAAGGGAAGGGAGGGGGATGAGAATTTTCATTGATAAGGAGCTTCGACGGACGATCGGCGTTCAGTATTCAGTTCATATAGCAGTGGTTAACAATGGCTATCAACACAGTTATTTTAAAATTATTACCAGGAATCAAGGCCCTGTCAGAAGCTTGTGACACTTTACCGTTCTATATTGAATATTATCAGAAATTCACCGAATATATAAGACAAGCAACATCCGCTGCAATTGATGGTCATTTCTGTTACGTAAAGAGATTAGTATAGCCCTAGTACCGTTTAAAATCATATTTACTTCAGGGAAACGGTCACTGCTATAAATGAGGTCAAGGATAAATTGGCCATCGAAGCCAGACATATTATGTGCTATTGCTATGACTTTACTATATTTATAAACCTTTCTATTTATCCCATCAATTTCTATTATTTCTCTTTCTTTAGCCTTTTCAACTAGGAAGTTTATGAGGTGTGCCACACAATCTTTAGTATACCATATTAGTTGCCTGTCACCGCAGTCATCACATTTTTTAGAAATATCCTCAATATGAGCGCATTCAGTGCAAGCCGTCTGAGCAACACATAGATTGGGTACATGACGAAATTTGTGTGGTTCTACCGAGCTCATTGGCGTATCTTGTTGCGTTTCGAAATCATAAAATACGTATAAATACTTTTTATCCTCTTTACGTTTAGTCGTGTATTGAGGCATGTGACACTGATGGGCGTAACTTTCGTGATTTTCACAAATTTTACAATAAAAGACACCACAGATGTGTTCATCGTCTTTGGTATAGCTGACATTACAAATAGGGCATTTCTTTCGTACTTCGCATACCGAATATTTGCTTGTGCCTTACTAAAACATAAATCGCCAAGAAAATCTCTATGACAATCCTGACAGGTTATCAGTTCATCTGAGCTAACCGCCTGACATGCAGGTTTGCATTCACAAAAAGAGCATGCGTATTTACAGGCATGTTTCAATTGTGTAGCGGCCGACATGTGACAATCGGGCACATATATGTAACAGCAAAACATGCTGTGATGCTACGCATAGTATAATAATGATTACCACTATGCATAATGTTTATCTTTCGATCATCTTGTCTGTATCGACTATCTGTATACGGTTTAGCTTTCATGTCTAACCCTAGGAAAATAACTATCTGATAATCGCACATGACACTCTGGAATTTTCTAACCTCATCAATAGAACAACCGCTAGTAATAGCAGACATGTCCACACCTGCTTCTAAACATAAATTGACAGCTTCGCTCCTTAGTTTTTTAAATGACAACTGATATTTATTAAACTCTTTCTTAGTGATTTCACCTGCATTAACTTTAACATATGCTCTACCTAAAACAAGAGCATATGGTAGGCAGTACTGATCGACATGATATGCTGGTATTTTGTATTTCAGAAAGCAAGCTTTTTTTTTAATGAAATCAGCACCACTCTCGCCTATTTGTCGTTTTACGACTCCTCCCGATCCGTGAGGTAACTGAATGTGCTCGAATTGAACAACTAATGCACCATTCAGAAAGAATTCTTTGTTGCTATCAAATATTTTCATAATATGTTCAAGAATAATTTCAGCTGACAACTGATCGGCTCTTCTTAGTGAAATGTATACAGGGTCCGTGCTACAGATTTCGTTTTGAAGAGTACTCTATCACCGTCTCTTACAGCTATACTGATATCATTAAAAAAATGCGTAATGATACCTGTAAGAAGACGCTTCAACCAGTCCTCAGGGTGTACATTAGGACCTGGTGGAGTAAGCGACAATGAATAACGTACTCCTTGGGTTCGAAAATTTTCATAGTATCGTTCCGATTTCCGTACTACTTTAAATAGAGGTTCTTCGTCGTTTTCAGCTTCATGTTGCAAATTGTTGCCGGCTCCTACACCACCACCGACTTGTACCCGGTCATGCCCACCGAAGATAACATCCTCAATATTTAAACCATCTATAGGATTTTCTGGGATTGCGTCTGAAACCATATCACCATCAGGATCAAATTCAGCAAGAATACGTCCAATAGATTCGTAATATTCTGCTAGGGGTATTGTAGGCATGTCACCACCATTTACTCTTTCTACTTGCTCTATTGCAGTACTGAATGCATTCTCCCATTCAGCACGCTCCACAGCATCAGCTAGTACTTCATCCTCCACTACATCAAAGTCATCCCAAGCGAGTTGAGCATCTTCATCTACAGCATTCTCAGCCCCCAACATGTCAATCACTGCAGAAAAAATTTCATCATCACCAACATTACTATCCCACATATTTGTATTAGATGCCATTTTCTTTTTTTTTACACTTAAAGCACGTAAATTATTTTTTAGTAAATAATCTTTCTAATTTGTTTTTTACTTAAAAATGTTTTTCAGGAATTTTTTTTATGCAGGAAATTGTTTTTAAAATTTTATTTTTGCCACAAAAAAAAATCTAACTTTTTTATATGGTTGAAAATATATTTTTTTCTTTTTTTACACTCAAAACACGTAAATTATTTTTTAGTAAATAATCTTTCTACAGTAAACGACATCTCAATGTCTCACTGTCAAATTTTTCTGAGAATTTTATTGTGTCATTGCAAATTCACAATGACATTCTCTGAAAAAAATGACAGTGAGACATTTGAGATGTCGTTCACTGTAATTTGTTTTTTACTTAAAAATGTTTTTCAGCAATTTTTTTTATGCAGGAAATTGTTTTTCAAATTTTATTTTTGCCGCAAAAAAAATCCAACTTTTTTATATACGGTTGAAAATGTTTTTTTTTCAATTTTTACAGAACCACTATTCAAAAAACCTTAGTTTTTCTTACGCAATTTAATCTCACAGTTTTTTCGCGTCAAATAAAGGACCAGTCAACAGGAGTACTGAAATGATACAGTGAAGAGCACTACCCACGTATGCCTTTTATATGAAAAGGGTTCGATAATTTTTTAAGGATCATAGAGGGGTTAAATTAATTCCCATCACTTGAACATAATATATTCGGTACGTCTAAACAGGTCCTATTGTGTTCGTGTGAAAAAATGCGAACAAAACAAATAAAATAAATAAAGTTTTCTTCGCGGTCCATCTTACCGTGCGCCAACAGGTAACAACATTTTTTTTTCCATATCTTTTGTTGCGTATAGCATTCTTTGAGAATAGAGTTAACAAAAGGTGGTTGAATACTTTCATTTTTTTGATTAGCGTAAAGGGTATGTGAGATATATTTTTAGTTGATTTTACAACCTGTATAACAATTATTTGTTGTTCTTTTTTTTAGTGGGTGATAAATGGTCGAGTGAAATTTAAGTGATAAATGGTTTTTGCTATTTTCTAGGAATAATTGATTTTTTAGACAAAATATTGAGATTGGGTCACTTGAATTTCTTTGTATATAATTTGCTATTCATATGACTGCTTATCAAGTGTGGGAAACATTTTTTTTTGATTTTGAGACAGTAAATTCGGTGAAAAGAGCAAGTATATCATGACAATCAGATCTATCTTTTTTATAGAGTGTAGAAGATTTTTTTTGTCTCACGGTCCTGTGACATTGAATTCGGTTAAAAGAGCTAATATATCAAGTCATTGAGTTTCTATTGTTATATAGTGTACACCTCGCAACAGATCAATTTTATAAAGCTTGGGAGGATTTTTATGATGCAATGGGTCGTGTAACTATATTTGTTTTATAGAACCTTTATCAGGTGTTTTTTTCTGATGCGTGGGTGGAAATTTTCTCACGATGTCCTGACAGCTAATTTGTTAAAATGCTAAAGTATGTTGGCTCTTAAAGATTCTATTGTACAAACGAACCTTTTGTATGGCTGATCATTGTGTTTAGTGTGGGAGAAAACTTTCTCACGATATAGTGACATAAAAACTGATAAAATGCGCGAATATATAAGGTCATTATAGTTCTATTGTCTATTCATCAACTCTTTTTGACAGATTTTATTGATCTCTATTTTACCCTCGTCAACCCTTTTTGACAGGTCTACAGTACCCTCGTCAAAATTTGACAGGTATTGTTCTTTTTTAGTTTGACAGATAGGACTGAGAAGGCCTTCTATATTCTTCTTATAGCTATATTTACCTATATATAGCTATGTTGACCTATATATAGGTAGTATATGACTATATTGACCTATATATAGCTATATTGACCTATATGTAGCTATATTGACCTATATTAACATATATATAGCTATATTGACCTATATATAGTTACTATATAGCAATATTGACCTATATGTAGCTATATTGACCTATATTAACATATATATAGCTATATTGACCTATATATAGTTAGTATATAGCTATATTGACCTATATATAGTTAGTATATAGCTATATTGACCTATATATAGTTAGTAGATGACTATTAGGGTGGGTCGTATTTACATTTTGTTTTTATTTTAAAAGGCCTGGCCCCGGCTGTACTCAGAATTGACCAAGGAATCCAAAACAGCAAAAAAAAAAATTTAAATTCATTTTTCCTGCCTCTAGGCTGATTTTTGATTTTTGGGGTAGTAGCATGAAATTGCACACAATGTTGACAGATATCTCGGGCAGTTGGGAACAGAAGACATTGCTGCTAACTGTAGTGAATAGCTGAGGAGTCCAGCTATGAAATACCATAAGAACGTTGTTTATCTTCGCCTTCAATCGGGCAGGGTAACTCTGTCAGTGTTCCCGAGTAAGACTTTTCGACAAAAAATTTCAACTTTATTTGCAAATTAAATCGGCAAATCACGACATAATACATCGTGTGAGGTATGTCTGAACAGGTAATCTCATAGAGAATCCATTGCAGAGACGTTTTTTGATAACAAGTTGAAAAAACTCATAGGAGCTTTGTTTTTGAAGCCAAAAGTTGGCAATTTTTTGTTAGAATGAAAAAGTTAAATGAACAAAAAATGCAAATTAAAAGTTCTAATCTGGTGAAATTGATAGTTTTATACCTATTCACCCTATATAACAATTTTCTGAGCAAATAAACGTAAATTCGTCAAATTTTTGCTGTTACAGTTTTTGCGTACAAGCGGAGAATGCATCACCTCCAGCGATATCAGTTGTTTTGGAAGTATGCCCAGGGACTTGCGTCACTTTTACTCTTTTGAGTGTTTTTGACTGATTCATCATTTAAAAATGACTTGAAAAAGGGCTCTCACTTTATTGTATGTATTTCGGGACAAATAGGGTCTTATTGGCTTTAAAATTCATCCACACAATAGGGATAAGAATTTTACTGTTTCGGCTAACTTAAAGTTTAGGTCCTATGCATGCGAAAAGCAATTACTTAACTATATTTTCCTAAACATCCGCCACTAGGGATGTAACATTTGGTTGGTCCTGCATTCAAAGAAAACCACTATATGTCAGCACACGATGCATCAGTTGTGTTAGTGTTCGAGTAAACAGCTGTGTAGAAACCAACTAAAACCAACAACAATTCTTCAAAATGCTGAAATTCTAGAACTGAAAAGATGATGAATCATGCAGAGTGATGAAATTTTAGGAATCAACCTGCTTCCAACTCAATAATCTCAAAAGTCCAGAAGGAAACCAAAAAAAAGAAGAAAACAATCGAAAGACCTCGAAATCCTAGAATTCTACTGGTCGAAGCGGTGGAGGAGAAAAACTTTTTCTTATCCGACCTTAAGAGTGGAGTTCTGATAAAATCAGTGAAATAGCAACATATTTGTCCCAGAGAAATGATACCTAGATGGTGCGCTTGAACCATTTTGTGAAAAAGAACGACATGGTGCCGGTTGTCAAAGTCGTGAAACATAACCACACATCCGATATACGCAATTCTAGACCACAGATAAATCACAAAATATTAAGCGGACGCACAGAATTTTTTTGTTACGATGAACTTGATGCTAAGCCCAATTCACGCCGTAAGTGTGCCTAAAATTTGAATTTCAAGTGAGTTCCATCAAATCGAAAAGTGAACCGAAAAGTAAATTTCAACGCTTCCTTGTATGAAAATGACGCTGCGTTAGAAAGTCTTACGCACTTTCCATTTTGAATTTCGACCGCCCTTACGGCGTCAATACACCGACACTTCATTTAAGTTGATTCAATCACCATCCAAAATATTTATTTTGTCTGTGGTTATGTTGTGAGCCAGCCAAACAAAGGAACGTTCGACCATTTTGACATTTCGCTTGTACGATGAAAACTGCTCAGATGTTCCTTCTATCCGTGGGCCACGGCAACGCCATCTAGGTATCATTTCTCTGATTTGTACAAAGATTTTTAATTAAAGAATTAAAATCCTTAAAATTAGGAACCCACTTCCATTGGCAATTTTGTAACCCCTAACGGTATCTCGGTATTTTGCGAACTAACTTGTTCCGCAAAGGCGCGATTTCTGCAATAAGCATTTTTGAAAGTCTCCAACGAGATCATATTTACACATCTCTCGTATGAACTCAGCAACTCTAGAAATTTAATACGATTATAGCGGATGTCGCTCAATAGTTAGATTTTTAATTTCCCAAATAAAAATAATTTCTTTTTTAAAAACACGAAATTTAATTCAAAACATATCGTATATTGCCGTAGACGCACACTGAAATTCATAAAAAAAGATGAAATTAAACCATTTCTTACTTAATTCTTATCCATATACGCATGGCTGCGTTGCGAGGTCGAACTTCGACTGAGCTTATAAGGAAACGTAATCCCCAGTGTGATGAGTGAGTTCCTGTGCCACCTGATGAAACAACTGAGGACAATCCTGAGAGCGGAAGTGCAAGAGTTGTTCTAAGAGACGACATACCCATTGTTTCAACGTTTGTTATTCTTGGACAACTCTCTGCCTGTATGTTTCCAATAAAATGCAGCTGAACCTTCTCCTACCGCCCGGAAAAATAGCCCAGCATACTGTGCAGTGATCTCACTCCATTCCACTGAATCCCATATTTTTGATGGTTCTGGTTGGCCCAGCAGTTGAACGTACACAAAACCGATTGGAACTATAAAGCATACATTGGTATTGTTTCTTAATGACACGTGACTACTCTATCAAATTTACTTGGATTTTCTTGTAAATTGGCTACTTTGGCGTTAGTCCTAGCTGCCTGTTCCGTTAAACTCATAACGTTGCGCTCCATTTCTCTCCTTGCTCCTAAAATGACTTGCTGTAAATACTCAAATGGCCAAATTTGCTGTTTCTGGCAAATAAACCAATCTCCTGTGGTACAACCACTGTCAGTCCATTGTAAATCAGAAAATTGTCTTGATAATTCTGATTGCAACATTACACAAGTTCGTCTTACTTCAGCAGATGGACGTCCTGTTGCCCAGTTGCTGTAAAGAGCAAAATCTGAACCGTCACTCCAATTAAATTCAGTTTCATTGTCTGCTCGTCTTTCTGCTCCAATCCAAACGTTGTTGGAATACGATGAGTTTAACACTAATTGAACCAGAAACCTTTGTTCGGCAGCAGATTTTATTCTAATCAATGTCGCACCATGTTGATTACATATACCTTCAGCCTGATTGCGGTTCGCTAGAGTTTCAAACAGCTTAACACATTTCTCATCTCTAAAAGCAAGCCAATCGTCATCACAGAGAGGTTGTACTGCTGATCCTTCAATTAATGAAATTACATAAAAATGTTGAGCTCAATTATAAGTTGTCTATAACACACATACCATGAACGATTTCAGTAGATATACAAATTAAAGCCACACCAAAAACCATTTTTAGCCCCGTACGAAGTACTGGGGGCTTATAAGATTAATATGCCGTTTGTAACACGTCGAATTGGAAGCAGACAGTAAGGGCAAAGCATTTGGTTATGTTCATAGATGACGAATCAGCAATAAAAAAAATGTCCGTCCGTCCGTCCGTCCGTCCGTCCGTCCGTCCATCCGTCCGTCCGTCCGTCCGTCCGTGACCCCTCTAGCTGGAGCAAATCACAACCCTTTTTCAAAATTCTTTTTTTCTCCGATTGGTATCGACAAAAGTAAGGTCAAGTTCGAAAATGGGCATGGTAGGGTCGGCCCTTCCAGAGCTAGGGCCCTATAGGTGTTTTTCAGTCTTTCGACGATATCTACCGAAATACGCACGCAATAGCTACTTGTAATATATCAAATGAAAGGTATTGACGAGTAGAACAAAGTTGCTGAACATTGTTTTTGGGTAGGATGCAACCCGGGCTTGTTGCGAGGGCTCAAAGGTCGTTACGCGGCCCTAAGTGTTTTTTGCACATAAATCGAGTAAATCTCATCCGATTTTTCTAGCTTTTGTTTCATTTGAGAGATAATTGAATGCCGAATAGAATGGTGGAGAAAAAAGTTTCAAATTTGGGCCCTTAGACTAAGGCCGCTACTCGGCCCTAAGTGTTTTTTGCACATAAATCGAGTAAATCTCATCCGATTTTGCTAGATTTAGTTTTTTATGGAAGGTAATTGAATACCGAAAAGAACGTTGCGAAAAAAATTTCAAATTTGGGCCCTTGGACTAAGGCCGCTACTCGGCCCTAAGTGTTTTTTGCACATAAATCGAGTAAATCTCATCCGATTTTTCTAGCTTTTGTTTCATTTGAGAGATAATTGAATGCCGAATAGAATGGTGGCGAAAAAAGTTTCAAATTTGGTCCCTTGGACTAAGGCCGCTACTCGGCCCTAAGTGTTTTTTGCACATAAATCGAGTAAATCTCATCCGATTTTGCTAGTTTTTGTTTCATTTGAGAGATAATGGAATGCCGAATAGAATTATAGCAAAAAAAAGTTTTAAATTTGGGTCCTTGGACTAAGGCCGCTACTCGGCCCTAAGTGTTTTTTGCACATAAATTGAGAAAATCTTATCCGAATTTGCTAATTTTTGTTTTATTTGAGAGGTAATTGAATACCCAATGGAAAGTTGGCAAAAAATTTTGGGTTTCTAAAATAATGTCGTAAATTGTTGGTTTTATTTGAGAGGCGAGGGGTAAACCACTATTTTGTGATTAACATGGTTAATCAGTTAATCTATTAATCAGAAACATAAGTTTTGTGAATCCAAACGGTTAATCGGTGATTAACATTGATTAACCGCTATATTTCACGTTTATTTGTAGTTTTGCGACGATTCCCCCGGTCAAATGCTGGTTAATCAGCAATTCGTCATCATATTAATCACTGGTTAATCATGTTAATCATGTTAATCACGTCAAAAAATAGAGTGGTTTACCCCTCGTTGAGAGGTACTTCGTACGGGCTTTCGTAATTGCGCTATGCGCAATTTTAAAAATGAACACTTTCAGTAAATTTGAGCATGCCCAACTTGACTTGCATTTTGGTAACAAACGCATTAGAGGGTTGTAGACGTATTAGGGGTCCGGGCGTATTACGGCTACGTTCGTATTATGGTTACGGACGAAATAGGATTACAGGTCGTACGGGGCTAAGTCGCAGCAAACGCTCCGACTGTTCTGATGCCTTGTTTTCATTTTCTTAGACAGAGGTGTCCAGTAATGGGTTCTTGCAAAGTTGAACATTCAAATTTATACACCTGGCGTAATCTTGATTCTTGCAGCTACCTAATAACGAATACTCAATAACTGTGTGTACAGATGAAACTGATAAATTCAATGCGTGCATGGTTACATGATTAACATGATTGAAGACCGACTCAATTTCACACAATCATTGATTGCGCGACATTAATAGCAGTGCAATTCGAGTAATTGCTTTTTATAATTTCGTGTTTAGCGATTATGATAAGATCTGTTCTACTTTGTTTTGCGTCTCATTATTTTAACTTCCTTCTGTTCCAAAGAAGACTCGGTGCTTATTATGGTGGGTCGTATTTTCATTTTGTTTTTGTTTTAAAGGGCCTGGCCCAGGCTGTACTCAGAATTGAACAAGGAATCAGATACAGCAAACAATTTTTTTTAAATTGAGTTTTGCTCCGACGAAAACATTTTTTCACTTTCGGTTCCCATAGCAAGCATGAAAAACTCAATACGTCACACGGAAAAGTACTTTCGAACCTTAGTCCTTGTGACGTAATAGTCATTTGTGTACCTGTTTTGGACGATTGATTTTAGGCAATTTCGCGGATTGTAGGCCGAACGAAGTGAGGCTTACAAGCGAAAGTGCCTTAAATCAACC
Organism: Bradysia coprophila; assembly: GCF_014529535.1. Classification (NCBI taxonomy): domain Eukaryota; kingdom Metazoa; phylum Arthropoda; class Insecta; order Diptera; family Sciaridae; genus Bradysia; species Bradysia coprophila. The sequence continues at coordinate 417,238 of NW_023503415.1, read as the reverse complement.
GTCCCAAACAGGTGCACATGTGAGTTTTCATGCAGAGGGCCGGAAACCCGAGAAAATTCGAAAAATTGCCCTCATTTTCGGCCCCGAAGCATGAAAATGACTATTGATTATGAAGCAGTGACGATAGCCATTCGGCTATCGAGACATATACACAAACCGATCGTATTGTTGAAGCGCACATAAAACAGCTCGTCGTATACATACATACATCGGCTCTTTTTACATCACACTGCATTGTGTATGTAAAATTCAGGCTACTCGATCAATGAAATGAATGTTTGTTTACAATGTGAATACGCATAAAAAATTAGTTAATATTTTGCATTGGAAAGGTGTGATTATGGCCGGATTGCAAAAAACGTTGTTCCTACCATGGTTCATATGCCGGTATTTTCTCGCACACGATGTCTTGTCGACCTCGGCTTCGCCTCGGATCGACAATCGACATCTAGTGCTATTTTCACATTTCCGGCATACCTATCGCGGTAGATACAACGTTTTATGCAATTCAGTGAGAGAATTCCTCGCGCACACCATCTGAACGTATACGAACCGAAAATTGCATACAAATTCAATCCAGCGCACAAAATAGTTATTTTCATCACAAGGACATTTCCTTTCCGTGTGCTGTACTAAGTTTTTCATGCTTCATATGAGAGCTGAAAGGCAAAAATCGGACATTTTACTTTCGCCCCTCCAAATGTCCGATTTTGCTTTCGGCTCTCATATGAAGCATGAAATAGTACATTGAATGACAAGGGGCGAAAGTAAAAAAAATGCACGGGCTGCATTTTTTTACTTTTGCCCCGAGTCGTTCATATTATTTTCATGCTACTATGGCCGAAAATGAGGGAAATGTAAAAATTTTCTCGGATTTCAGCCCAGTAGCATGAAAAGTTGTATACGCACCTGTTGTGGACGGTAGATTTTAGGCAATTTCGCGGGTTGTAGCCCGAACGGAGTGATACGTAAATAACTGTTTTTTTATACCAACATCGAAGGTTGATACTTACAGGAAATTTTGTGGACAAAATTTGTAAACAAGGGGCGAAAGTCAATACGTTCTCCCCTCACAATGCGGGATGCATATTCTCAACTTTCGATGTTGGTATAAAAAAAAAAAATTGCATACAAATTCAACCTAGCATGCGACACATTATTATTTCATCACGATAAAATGATTATTGTTCACGCTGAAATAACATTATTTCACTTATTTTTGGATGAAATAATTTTGGCTCATACGACATTGCACACATCAGGCGTAAGAAATGTGACAAATGTGCCATGTCTAGGCGGGGAAAGTGTACAGTCAGCGAAAACGTGCGCACTTTTGGGGGAGGGGTCTCGAAAATCGTGCGAAAGCGTGCAGAGGGGAGGGGGGTATCAAAAATGCCCAGAAAACTGCGTGCGCACTATTTGAATGGCCCCTTACTAAAAAAATGTAAAAAAAAAAATTTTGTCGTAGACTGCGGAACCATATGTACAGCAAATATTGAAGTTCTACAATTCAAATCCAAATGAGTCCAAATAAGCCTCAAAAAAAACTAGGCGTCCGTACGAGTTCAACGAGCTATCACACGTTCTTGTAGCTTAAAATTTTGGCCACGCAATAAATCTTCCAAGATGCCACATTTCCATAATTTTGGTTTCTTACAGTACTTTAAACGAAATGAAAAAATCCTACGTTACTTTGTTAGTCCGTGTTTCCAGCTAGAGGCCAGTCTCCTAAAGTCTTCTTTAGAATTTCTTGAAATTTTGGGAGTAGATTCTAGTCGTCATTCTAAGACATTCCACAAAAAAAAAAATTGGGGGGAACGGGCTTCGTTTGGGAGCTAGGGCTCCTGGAAGTTTCCATACAAACGCCATAATATAACAGCGTGTTTTATGTATGTGTATGTGTGTGTCAGAAGAAATCATTTTTTTCATCTAGTAATTATGAATAGTGATTGGTAAATGTCGTAAAAAGTGTTCCAAGATTTGTTCCTAAATTTTTAATTGCAGATTCGATATCTTCTGAAACGTCGAGAAAACACTTTTTTGGTTAAAGTTTGATCGCGAAATTTCGCGATTTTCTCATTTTCGGATTTTCGGAAGATATATATGATATAAATTGCAACCAAATAACATAACCGAAGATCAAACTAAACTTCCAAAACAACTGATATCAGTCAAAAACACTCAAAGAGTAAAAGTGACGCATACTTCCAAAACAACTGATATCGCTGTAGGTGACGACGCATTCTGCGCTTGTACGCAAAAAATGTCAAAGCAAAAATTAGGCCAAAAAAAATTCTAGAAGAAAAATTTTATTTAAAAAAAAAATGCGTCATAAGTAGCCGATGTTGAGAAAAGTACTGTTAAGAAAATTGTTAAAATATGGAAAAATACGCCCTGAATGAATGTGCAAATGAGAAATAGCCGATTCGGTTTACTTCCGTTTGAATTCTTTCAGTACAGTTTTTAACCATTTTCCTAACAATAGGTTCCTCAACATCTGCCACTTGTGACACAAATTTCTTTTTGTAAAATTTTCTTTAATGAATTTTTTGGGTCAATTTTTTGTTTATAAGACTTGTGTGTACGACTCACAATGCGTCACCCTCAGCGATAACAGTTATTTTGTAAGTAAGATATAGGACTTGCGTTACATTTACCCTTTAAGGTTTTCTTACTGATATCACCACTTTTGTAAGTAAGTCTTTTCGACAACATCAAAAAACCTTATGGAAGTTAAAAAATTCTAGAGAAATCAGTCTAGAAACCAATCTTGGAACACCTCACTTATATCGAAAATAACCCAAATCCATTGAAAAATCCGATGGAAGTTGGATAGTGCCAGAGGAATGATCTGTGATCCCAAAATTTAGGAACCAACCTTAGAACACCTCACTCATGTCGAAAGTAAGGGATCTTACATAAATCACGTCAGCTGTGTGGGGGTGGGTGAGAGATAATTAAAAGTGGCACAGAAAGAGACAGGGGAGCAGGGCCTATTTTTAGAAACATCGTTTCTAAAGTTTCTTGAGTTTCTCAAAGTTTCTTAAAGTTTCCTAAAGTTTCTTGAGTTTCTCAAATTTTAGAAACTTGAGAATCAGGAAATTTCAATTATTGTTTATTATGAAGAATTCAGCCAAATAAACACCAGACTTTATCATAGTTGAATGATTTCAGTATATTGTCGAAAATGCATCATACCACTCATTCTGCTTCGAATTTTAGCTTCTACTGTTCTTCGTTTATGCACAAGCTATTGTAGATATACCTTTAGTTTAATTCATTCATTCATTCAGCTTAATTTTCACTGAAAATGTCGAAGTGTACGTCTAGAAGTGTTACGATTTTCGACTGTAACTTACATTATGTTTCTCATTCGTCAAAGCTAAGTTGAAGTAGTACATTTTTGCGTGTAACTCGTGCAATATATAGGTTGGCCAATGGTCTTATACTGGCTTAACTCACACATTGTCTGAATGACACAGAAAATTGTGCACTAGGAACTCACATTTCATGGATAAATGGAACAGTATGTAAGTTGTCATAGCATTGGTCTTTATAAATAGAACTATTTTTGATTTCTTATACTTTTTTGATCGTATTTGTCTTACACTATTAATTTTAGGCGATTTCGCGAAAACCGTGAAATGTAAAGTATTTTGAACTATCGAATTTTAGGCATTATAAGAATTTTCAAACGCCATTTATTGAAATGGTGAAGAAATTAGGTCTTTACTATTTCTTTCCAAAAACTCAATTTTTTTTGCTAAAAAATAGTGGGGAAGTGTGACAAATCCAGTTCTTGGATAACGAGTCAGAAATGAAATTGGTTCCTTGATTGATGTTTTATGCAAAAAATTATGTAATAAAAATCAAAAAAACTTAATTCTGCTAGCTCGGTGGACATTTTTCATTCAAAAATTTTATTTTATACACAAACAATTCTGTGCTAAATTGATGGAAGCGCCACTGACTTCGTGATTAAGTTGAAGGTTTTCAAAGACGTGCTAAATAGAAAGGTGTTCTAGGGAGACGCGATTTTGACTAACCTGCCCAGAAGGAGTAGCGAGTAGCGTATCAGGATTGAATACAGTGAATCTCAATTATCTCAAATTATATTAATTTCACATACAATTGTATCAATAATCTTTAATTCATTGCAAATCTTTCACACGAAACGACAAGTACTTATTTTAGCTACATCGCTTATCATTTATCAGCTTGTTCATCGTGGAATCACCACAACAATATGCATTTAAGATGTACATTTTAAGAAAAAAAGAATTTGTATTGAACTTGTGCTTTTCAAAGTAACAATACCTAGATTAGTGGTGCACTCGACTTTTTTCTTAAATATCACAGAATTCTATGTAAATAAAAAATATTTCTTTGAGATTTCCAGGGGGTGGAATTACGGCTGCATTTTTCTATTCTCTACTCTACCTAGTAGAGAAATATCATGTCCGGAGCGATAGCGGAGGACTTGACGCAGTCTAACTTCCAAAAAAAAGAACGAAGAATTTTTTTTGATACGCGGCAACTATATATAGCTGAACATTTCAGTTTCTACCCTTTGGTTTACATCACCACAAAACATATTCTATCATATTCTCGCTTCAAATACGAGCAAAACGAGCTATCACTCGACTATGTAGGTTTAAAATTTCCGGAGATACATCGTTTTGAAATTGGTTACTTTTCATACTAAATACACCAAATTGACTTTTCCCAAACAATCAAAATCTTTCAACTTACTCTGTATGTTTCTATCTATCTATCTATCTATCTATCGACGGTCGATCTCGGAAACCAGTCAGCCAATCTCCATGAAATTTTGCAGGAGTCTCAGGGTGGGCATAAAAATGAATATGTGATACGCCATTACCCCATGAAAAACCAGACTTTTGTTTTATTGGCCTCGAAGTGGTTTCTGAGTGTGGTTTTCGTAGGATGAAAGGACTAATATTTTTGAGAGTTACTTTCTTCGGCAAAGTCTCAGAGTTTTACGAGTAGAACAGAGGGGCATATGTGAAAAATGTCGAAAGTTGGAAATGGGTGGGTCAATTGGGGTTTTGGAGATATTTCTTGAATGGTGGCGGATAGAGAATTACTTTCTTCGTCAAATTTTCTTCTTCTTCTTCTTCTTTTTCAGCCTGTTTCTATCCACTGCTGGATGTAGGCCTCTCCAACTTCTTTCCATTTCGTACGATCCATTGCCATTTGCTGCCAGTTTGTACCTGCAATATTCTTAATTCCGTTTGTCCATCTCTCTGGTGGTCTACCTATAGCTCGTCTTTTATATGGTCGCCAGTTCATTATCTTTTTGGTCCAACGTTCGTCTGTCCTTCTTGCAATATGTCCCGCCCAGCTCCATTTCAGAGATGCTATTCTTTCCATGACATCAACGACCCTCAACGATCGTCAAATTTTCGATTTTCGTCAAATTTTCGATTTTCGTCAAATTTTCGATTTTCGTCAAATTTCCGAATTTCGAATTAAATTTTACACCCAATTTTAGTTCAAACAAGATGGCTTAGTTTTTCTCATCATCTGCCAAATAATTTTAACCAAAAAAAATTTGACTGGAAACAACCAAAATATTACCAAAAAAAATCTGCGTCGCAAAGTGGCAAATGTTCAGGAACAGACCAGCAAGAAAATTTATCTGCCACATGCGACGCAGATTTTTTTGGTAAAATTTTGGTTGTTTCCAGTCAAATTTTTTTTGGTAAAAATTATTTGGCAGATGATGAGAAAAACTAAGCCAGCTTGTTTGAACTAAAATTGGGTGTAAAATTTAATTTTTGCGTAACGAAGCTGAAAGCGTCAACTCTAGCGATATCATTCATTTTAGAAATTGTACTTCAAAGACTGCGTCACACTTTTCTCGAAGAGATTTTTGTTGGGATTGTACACATTCTGTGAACAGAAAATGTACAAAATGTGTATGTAATGTAATTTATGTTCACCCCAGTGCAATGATTCAAGAATACGAAGTTGTTTTTCGATATTGTCCACAAAAGTTAAATCTTACTTACACGAAAAACAATTAGGAAGAGATCTCCTAACAAAATGAAAAGTTTCGTAAATTTCTCAAATGTTTCTGAAGTTTCTTTAATGTTTCTTAAGTTTCCCAAATATTTCTCAAGTTTCTAAAAGATTCTTAAGTTTCAGGGCGGCATGTGACTTACTTTTCTCACTAATTCTGACTTTTTTTTAAGGAAGCGATAGTGACTAACTTTTTTTTGATTTTTTTACTTTTCTCACTATTTCCAACTATTTCGGAAAAAGTATTGAAAATCGTAACCATTTCTTGTTCCAACTTAATATTTATTACAAAAAGACATCACAAAATTTGCCTGCGGCGCAAAGATGTACGTAGTAGCATATGAAAATTTTCCGATTTTCCTACGTATTAGGGCAACTCAGTTTTTCACTTTTTTAGTCGTACAGTAGTTTACGGTAGCCCACTTATCCCATGGGAAAATAAAATTCGCAGAGATTTTTGATTAGTCGAACAGAAAGTAGCCTAAGGTATCTGAATTCTGGGACTAGTAAGACGACCAGTATTCTACAGATGTTTCTGCAAAGGTTTTATTCTGAACGCAATCTAGAGGTCCCCATACGACATTCAAACAATAAAAGAATTGACCAAAAAAATATTAAGAAGCAGAAATTTAAAATATTTTAAGTTTTTGTGTTGGCAAGGTTCAAAAATAGGGTGAATATACAGGAATGGAGAAAATGATCTCCTGGAAAACCTCCAGCCAGCTGATGCGATTTTTTGACATAAATTCAATTTAACAAAAAAACACATTTAATACAGTGAAATACAGCTTTTGGGAGGGATTTTTTTATGCTTAAAAATGATCAAAGGTTCGCCCCTATTTTTGGACCTTGACAATACAAAAACTTAGTTTCTGCTTCGAATGCTTCTATTACTACATAAGTAATTGAAATACCTCTCAAATGAGCTATTTTCTACTGGTGCCAGCTACGGCTCTTCTCGTAAGTTTTCGGAATAAAATTAAAGCAAAATAAACTGATCGAGTCGCCTACTTTTTGACAATTGAATTTCGACTGTCAAAAACCAGATTTGATCATTTTATTTTGCTTTTACCCGCACAAGCTTCGACCTCGGCTTCGACTAAAAAAGTGTCTCTACGGATATATAAACTAAAAGTGGAAAACCGATGTACGTATCACAATTGAAAAACCTAATCTATCGAGGTCCTCGATTCGAGGAATCATGTTCAAAAAAGGAACGTGAGGTAAAATTAACTTTAAATTTTGAATCAAGTTTTTGAGTAAAATACCTTACTTGGCATTACCAAGTTGGCAATGGAACAAATGGTGGAAATGGCAATCTTGTGTGTTTCGGCTACAATTCGATCGCCAAAATCCACACAAGCAGTGCCATTTCCAGCATTTGTTCCATTGGTAAGTAATTTACTATTTGAATCAAGCGAAGGTAAACAATTTTAAAGGATTAGTCACTCTTGTTTTTAGCAATCTTTCAGTTTGATGAGGTAAACGAGAAATAACTTCGATATTTTATTTTTCCTATATGAACAATTCTAAATTTTTATCACCTTCCTTTACTGTCCTTTGTGGTACATTCAGATATTATCGATTTAATAAAAGTGTCTGTTTAAACATGGTTTAAACATTCTTTTGATAACTCATCGTCTCGTAGATATGCTCTAAAAAAACGTTTGTAAAAATAAAATTTCATTTTGTTTGAGTCATGTCAGTTTAAGGGACAAAAACAAGTAATCAGATAACAATAAGTTCTTAGGGCCTTCAAATCGCCAAAACTAAGTTTATTATTGTTTTCTGATCTCCCAATCACACATTGTGATATAGAAAAAGGCTTTGTCCAACGCACTGCTCCTAGCATGAACATAAGAAATATTTGGAGGCTGATGAAGTCACAGTAGGCACTGCGTTTCTTTCGTGAAGATAGGTGACTTGTTTTAGTTGTGTGAGTTCAAACACACAATACAATCAATCTTAAGCGGTAACTCTCATCACAAAAGCCTCCAAATTCGACGTTTGTCAAAGTAGTGTTCATGCTAGGAGCAGTGCGTTGCTTTGTCTCAATAAAGTAGCCAATAAACTGATCTTATCATAAGAATTTAATTTTGGTGTGTTTCGTCTGTTTCTTTCGTTTTATTTGTTCCACACGTATTCCACCACATAGAAGTAGCGTTTGTCTTTTCGTTTCTTCAATGCCACACGTACGTGTGAGTGAAACAACACTCTTTACGCTTCTTTTGTTGACAACATGTGGAACGATGTGGAACAATAAAAACTGTGGAATGCTAACCACTTACAAACTTTAATTGAGTTGAATTTAAATCATAATCGAATTTCGTGCTCCTTTTTCAAGATATTAAAACCTCCCGCACGCTGCCAACAAGCGCTAAAGTGTACTTTATTTTTTCTTAGTGGAAAGCGAAAATTCAAATTCACGTTTTAGGGCTGGTTTTTGTTCACTATTCGGTCACTTTTTATAAATCAATCAATAGTGAGAATACCAACTATTTTCGGAAAATTTGATCACTTTTTCACTATTTTCTGAAGAAAAATCACATGCCGCCCTGAAGTTTCCAAAAGTTTCTTGAAAGTTTCTAAAAAATAGGTCCTGCAGGGGAGTGTGGTATTTTGCTTTGTGTGCACGTCCTCCAACTTTTTTTTACAAATAGTTGAGAAAAAATCTAAAAAAAATCTTGCAGAGTCATTGTTTGGATATTAAAATTCTCATTCGTTTCACCTTAATAATATTCGAAATTACTACTTGTTACGTTACTCTCTCGCAATAGCAATCAAAAGGCAGAAAGCAATAAAACTGTCTAAATTGAAAAGGCTATTACTAGCCCATGGGTTGAAGGCTGTTCTGATTGAAGAAAATGTTTTTTTTTTAATTTTCTGTTGTTTTGCTAAAAGCTGACGGCCACTGGGGGTGAATGGGTTGATGTATTAAGACAAGGTTAGACAGGGGGTGGGTGATTATCGAAAAATTTGGGCAAATAGCTGACGGGATTTATGGACGATCCATAACCCAAATCCATCAAAAAATCCGATGGAAGTAGTGTCAGAGGAATCATCTGTCATCCCAAAATTTAGGAACCAACACTGTAACACCTCACTTATATCGAAAATTACCCAAATCCATCAAAAAATCCGATGGAAGTTAGGAAGTGCCAGAGGAATCATCTGTCATCCCAAAATTTAGGAACCAACCTGGGAACATCTCACTCAGGTCGAATATAACCCAAATCAATCAAAAATCCGATGGAAGTTAGGTAGTGCCAGAGGAATCATCTGTCATCCCAAAATTTGGGAACCGACCTGGTGGAAGTTAATCTCTATATCTCTATAATATAAAACACAAAACATAATTGACGCTAACTGCAATATGAAAGTCCTACGGAGAAAAATGACAAACGCCAAAAAAGAAATCTTCAAATTACGAGACAAAACAGGAACGATCTAAACGGATCGAAATGCGATATTAAACATTGCAACAGAATTTTATGAGATTTTGTTTTCTTCAGCAAGAGTCCAACGGAAGAAACCGAAGATAGACCAATAATAAGAAACGTGGGATCGGAGGATATGCCCGACATAACTGTTGATGAAGTCAAGGCCGCAGTAGCCGAGATGAAAAACAAAAAGTCTCCCGGAGAAGATGGTGTTCCAGTGGAAGCCATTAAACTGGGTGGAGACTCCTTATTAAAGGCAATCACGGCTTTGCTTAATCAACGTCTCCAATGGGAAGAAGTACCAGAAGCCTGGGAAAATGCGGTAATTACATTGCTGCATAAAAAAGGAGACATAACAAAGCTGGAAAATTACCGGCCCATAAGCCTATTGTCAACACTCTACAAGTTGTTTATGAAAATCATTACGAAGAGGAACACTAACAAGTTCGACTTCTACCAACCTGTCTTGCTATTCATAGACTTCGAAAAAGCTTTCGATTCAGTGGAAACATGGTCGATATTGGACGCATTAGACGAATGTAGAGTAGACTCAAGGTACTCCAACACAATTCGATATGTGTACTAAAATGCTACTTCATGCACGGAAAACTCATATATGCACCCCAGACGAAGAAATCGGGAACAGCTTCACGATTATAGAACATTAGTTGTGTGCTGCATATTGATCTGAGGATCATACAATGCCCGCCTAATGAATATTGTTGTTGTGTGCTGGATATTATTTTTCAGCGTGCAGGTCTTAGCTGTATGCCTGTTTTATAATATAAAATGACGCCATTTTTTTCAATTCAATAAACAACCTAATTTATCGTTTAATAGAAGAAATTGATTTAATTAACTTTATCAATTTTATTTGCGTTAGCAAAAAAAAAAAACAAAAAAACTTTTTCAAATTTTTTTTTTTTTCAATTTTATATTTAAATTTATCATATTAAATTGCTAACAGATTTGCTTACGTTTTTTCCGGTCACCCACCCAAGTACGGACCGCGACCATCGATGCTTAACCTCAGTTTCTGACTGCCAACGACTTTACCACTGCTGCTATACTGCTTGCATATAGTGGCAGTCTTATTTCGAACCGTTGTTACTTTGCTTTATGCAGCACACAGGCATATTTATACCTGCATGCTGAATATTGACTAAATGAATAAAGTCGTCCGTATTTAGAATGGGTTATGCAACAACATTTAATTGAATTTATTTTCTATGAAATGTAGTACTTCTCCCCACTAAGCAATGTCATCGGATATTATTATTTTAATTCTGAGCCTGGTTCTGAATTAGAGGTTTTTTCAATCGTTCTACAAAAAAACTGTTCACATTAATAGTGAGCATCTATTACGCGAATTAATAAATTAAGATTGGCTCACCTATAGTTTGTGTATATTACGTAGGTGGAAGCACGGGGTTTCAGGGGGTTTCGAACATTTAGTTTTTTCATGTTGCAGATATTGCAGTGTCAAATTCTGTCCAAGATGTGACATATTTGCAAGGTATTGGCCTTTTTCACAAAGTATAATCAGCGTAACCTTCGTAAAAAGAATCTTGAATCTGACAAGAGCACGTGTGCCAACGTGTAAAAAACAAATGTTCAAAACCCCCTGCTGAACCGTGGCGATCCTCTTGTCAAACGGACAGTACATAAACAAATTCCATCATTTATTGCTGAATACCACCAACTATTTCTGTTAACATTTCAAAAGCCTTTAACACCGAAAATGGATTTAAAAGTTCGTTCGACAAAATTTCTATTGAAATACATAAATGTAACATTATCATTGCATATTAATTCGGTAAAAATAGAAATAACTTTAAATGAAGGAATAAAATTAGATTTGATAATCATCTTTATGCGTATGTTCTTGAGATCTTCTTTTTATTTCATTAAAACAATAAATTTATTGTTGCATAGTCCATTCTAAATTCAGACGACTTTATTCATTTAGTCAATATTCAGCATGCAGGTATAGTTCGATAGTACCATTTAGTCAATATTCGGCATGTAGGTAAAGTTAAGTAATACATCCCACAACTAATTTGAAGATATAATTCAGCACACAGCAAATATATACCTGGGAACCTCACAATATTCCTACGAGCTGAATAATATTGTTGCCGGAACTATATTTTGAAAATATTCATATTACATGTTTATTGTTTATTGTAATACAACACACGGGAACATTATTCAGTCTGCAGCAAATATATGCAGCACACAACAAATGTCGAATTTGCCGAATTTTCCGTGTGTATAAAACTTCATAAGAGCACGGAGAAATTCAGAATCGGCCGAGGTGTAAGGCAGGGTGACACTATTTCACCGAAATTATTCACGGCGATTCTGCAGAGTATTTTTAAGAAGTTAAACTGGAGTAAAATGGGAATAAAGATAAATGGAGAGTACCTGAGCAATCTCCGCTTCGCTGATGACATTGTACCGATAGCAGCGAATCTAGGTCAGGCTCAGCTTATGCTACAACATTTAAGTGAAGAGGCAAGCAAAGTTGGCCTCAAGATGAACTTATCGAAAACAAAAGTCATGACCAACATCGGGGACGATAGAGAAATCAAAATTAGTGACACTGTCATTGAACGAGTCGACAGCTACGTATATCTAGGACATAAACTGAAGTTAGGTCTGGACAACCAGACTGCAGAAATAAGACGTAGGATTGGTCTTGCATGGGCAGCGTTCGGAAAACTCAGACTAATTTTCAAAAGCAGAATGAATAATAGTCTGAAACGCAAAGTTTTCGACACTTGTGTCCTTCCAGTGCTCACTTATGGAGCGGAAACGTTAACTTTAACGAAAGCATCCGAAGATAAATTGAGAGTGACACAAAGAGCCATGGAACGGAGTATGCTTGGAATAACACTCAGAGACAGAATGACGAATCAATGGATTCGACAACAAACCAGGGTCGTTGATGTCATGGAAAGAATAGCATCTCTGAAATGGAGCTGGGCGGGACATATTGCAAGAAGGACAGACGAACGTTGGACCAAAAAGATAATGAACTGGCGACCATATAAAAGACGAGCTATAGGTAGACCACCAGAGAGATGGACAAACGGAATTAAGAATATTGCAGGTACAAACTGGCAGCAAATGGCAATGGATCGTACGAAATGGAAAGAAGTTGGAGAGGCCTACATCCAGCAGTGGATAGAAACAGGCTGAAAAAGAAGAAGAAGAAGTAAAACGAAGCTTAACTTACGTATTTGAAATTTCACAGTGGAGTAACAGATATTCCAAGCGATTTTCTGATATTGTATCAATTGAATTGTACAGTTAAAGTCACTCATACCTCTTCAATTTGCTTGAGTTGTTTTTGGGTCCTCATACCAATATCATACGTGTCCACAAAAAACTAACCACGGGTTAATATTTATCGGACTTCCCTTAGCTTATCTATCGTGTAGGCGACCCAAACTTCTCAGACGTAAATTTGCACAAATGACACGCATTAGAAAAAACAAAGTATGTTGTTAAATATTATGAGTTTTCAAAAAGATTTACTTTCGATTCAGCTGTTGAAAATACAAGATAATTTAAAAACATAGCTAACGCTGACCCGTACGAACACCTATTCGTATCAAAAGCCTTTACTGTGAAACTCTTCATTTCTTTTACTTCATTCTCTACTGAAAAGCTATTCGCCCTTTAAAATCACTTACATTATCTTTCTTTGCCTTGTTAGCATATACAAATAAATTGCCGGAGGCAATATAGACAGCCCCGTACGAAGTCAACTTTCATAAATTCCTATTTAAACAGCTATATACCGCTATATTTACCTATATTTTCCTATAAATAAACATTTCACAGATGAATATGCTATTATATAGCTCTATATGCCTGTATATAGCTCAATGTAGGTGAATGTAGATATAAAGATTGAAGTAATTCAACTGCAAGTAAACCTTACCGATTATACCTGTTCCCACATAGATGTTCATATATGGAATGCCTGAAACACCCCACACACATAACAAATTATTTCCATGTTAACAGAAACACTCTAAGTACCATTTTTCCCAATATATATCACTTTTATTAAAATCCAATATGGCCACCAGCAGCCATTTTGTTAGGAGACCGGAAATTTTACCAACGCTTTACATTCGTTAATACCTTTCAAACAAAAAAAAATCATGAAATTCGGTCAAAATTTACTCGATCAGTGGCTGTAACAATAATTCAGTCATGATACAAAGTGACAACAATAGCAAAATCATAAAACTAATCACCTCATTGTGACTCCACAAAGGAAATTCTACGAGTAAAAACTTTCTCGATCGTCAAAATAAATTTCCAATTCTAATGCTCAAAACAAACGAGGCATTGAAAACGTGTTTTGGTCCTATTTTTCATGACGAAATATTCGAAACTGTCAAATGAAGTTAGAACTTTTTCTATTCAAAATCGCGACTGCTGCATCTGTCAATGAAAACTAGGACCAAAACACGTTTTCAATGCCTCGTTTGATAATTTACATTAGAAACCTATCAAGAAAAAACAAACTTAAAGCTTCGTCTTACATAGAACATAGTTAGTCACAATGATATCGATAATAACAACAAAAATGTTCTCTTTTAGAACAGAAAGAATTCGAAAAAACGAAACACCGAAAGTGGTGAACGTCACGCAACTAAAGACTCTAAATTACATGCATCATATCTCGATAACATTATTGTAAGCCGTAGAAAGCATAATCGAATCAGTCTGTTTATTCAGACAATTTTTAGTCTTTTTTATGACAATCATTTCAAGCACTTCTCTCTTCTTCTTCTGACTCTCACGTTGAACAATTTTAACATCAGCCCACAGAGGTGTATGGCCGGTCTCGATAGCGTGTGCACACAATGCACTATGTTCTTTATTCTTAATAGAAACATTGTATTTGTGTTGGTAAATCCGAGACTTCAACCATTGTTTAGTAGTGCCGGTGTAATTAAAACCACCAGAGCAAGGAATTCGGTAAATCAATTCTGATTGTAACAACTTCGGAGTTTTGTCTTTCAGCTTGCTAAACAATGACTTCTTCAAGTTGTTTTCGCCTTTGCCGACCAAAGTCAGTTCTTCTTTGCATACCGATCTTAAACGTTCGAAAAGACCCTTGACATATGGTATCGCCACAATGGGTTTCTTTTCAACTGGATTCACTTTAGTGGTGTTTCTGTGCGTTGTAGCAAACTTGTCCCGAGTTTCTTTGATCAAACGATCAACCAAATAAGCTGGATATAAATTGTCCAACAACGTTGCTTTCAGTAGGTCGAAATTTTTTATGTGAAATTCTGATTCGGACAACCGTAGTATCTTATCAGCCAACAAAGTTACAGTGTTACGTTTGTATGTCATCGGCAGATGTGATTTGAAATTCAAATATCGACCAGACCATGTAGCTTTATGAAACCAATCAGTTTTGATACTCCGAATATCACGAATGGACATCGTCTCAAGGAAAGAAATCTGACAGTGAAACGTAAATGTTGGTTGTAACTGTTGAAATGTGTTACAATTTCATTCACTTTGTATACTGGAACAGCTGTAAGAATGTCATCAACGTATCGGTAGAAAAAAGGTAATTTGAAACCTAATTTCTTGATGACTGTTTCTTCGAGAATTTCAAGGATCAAATCAGCAAAGAGCCCATCGGTCAGGGGTCGTTCTTGTCCTTATTTCCTTATTTTTCCTACTTTTCGAGAATTGTCCTTATTTTGTCCTTACTGTACTAATTGTCCTTATTTTCTGTTTGAATTTTTATGATTTTTTTTGTTCACAGAACAGAATCAAAAAATAGATAAAAGTATGAGTAGCTCTAAATAATTTTATTTTCTTTAATTTTCCAACGCAACATCTGTATGGAAAAATCAAAATGTGATTTAAAAAAAAAATTAGGCACCCTATAACTGAAACAAAAAATTGTAAAGAAAAAATCAAGCTAAACGCAAACACCATAATATAAGGTAAGCGGGGGTATAGCTGACCGTGCAGGTGTACCTGACCAGCTACATTATTTATCAGTTTTGGAAAATAATTACAAATGAACGTTATACACTATTCAACAACATAACTGCGTGATCCAGAGAAGTGACACCCTGTTGTAAATTAAGATATGAACATTCCGAATATCGTGTCCATTTTCTGCGGGCACCTTTTATTTCTAAGATATTAGCCTTAGAACCTACCATTCATTCCATCATCCCATGAGTATGGGATAACGAGAAGAAGCATCCACTCAGAAGTAAAAGGTTAAGTAGAAGCACTTACTTCCGAGTCTTTACTTATGATCTTGCTTGTGCTTGTGCATTCGCTTTCCTTGCGTCTAGCATTTTAAAGTATAAAATCTGCTATGCCTCTTGCTAAAGTAATATATAAGAGAGAGAAACTCCTATTATGTTTATTTGCACGATGAAAACAGTCCAAATCAGTTGATCGAGTTAAAAATCGGATTTTTTTAAACATTTTTAATGACAATTCAACGGTTGCTCTATTATTTTACAATGGTGGTATCAACGAATTTATTTACAATGGGCTTTGCAATCAACGAATTTTTTTAAAAACAAAATCGATCAAAATACAAGATGAGAGGAAAAGCTTACGCAAATTTCTTCGTGCACTTATTTTTTGCGAATGCAGACTTACGGTTGTACTGATAGCCTGCGTTCTCTCGATATTGAAACCAACAGTAATCACTTAACATTCCTTCATCCCAACGACCCTGATACCGGTGTTCCATATTAGCAATATCCTGGTGAAACCTTTCGCCCTGTTCGTCACTGACGTCTCTGAGGTTGGCGTGGAAAAAATCCAAGTGAGAATCAAGTAAATGTATTTTAAGTGACATGCGGCAGCCCATCTTATGATAACTATCCAACATTTTGGATATTAATTCCTCGTGATTGTCGGCTTTCCGGTTTCCAAGAAACCCGCTTACAACATTTTTGAATGACGTCCATGCCGCTTTCTCGATAGGGTCCAACACTTTGACGAAACCGGAATCTCCAATGAGTTTCTTGATTTGCGGTCCGACGAAGACTCCCTCCTTTAACTTTGCGTCTGACAGCCGCGGAAATTTTTCTTGTAAGTACACGAACCCTTTGCCATTTCGCTTCAACTTTTTTACAAAATTTTTTACCAGTCCCAGTTTGATGTGAAGTGGTGGCAGAATAATATTACTGTGATCGACCAATGGTGTATGTTCAACGTTGCATTCTCCGGGAACGAATTCTGTACGCAATGGCCAGTCTTTTTTAACGTAATGCAAAGAGTCGGCCCGACTGTCCCATTTACACAAAAAACACATGTTCTTGGTATAACCGGCTTGGAGTCCCATCAGAATGCTCACCACTTTCAAGTCGCAACAGACCTTCCATTGGTACTGGTCATACTTGATGACTTTCAGAATTTCTTGCATGGATTCTCGTGACTCCTTCCAATCGACAGTATGTGCCAGTGGTATTGTCGGCTTTTCATTTCCGTTGTGAAGAAGTACAGCCTTTAGACTTTGCGTAGAACCGTCGATAAATAGCCGCCACTCAGCTGGATCGTGTTTGTGTCCAAGATAATGCATGAGACCGTCGACATCAACACAATGACAAATTGAATTTTTCTTCGAGAAAAATTTCATTAATTCCGCATTTCTGGTTCTGAACACCGTGACTCTCGTTTCGCTTGATAACAAATTCCATTGGAGTAGTCGTGACGCCAACAATTCAGATTTGTCTTTTGTTAGATCCAGATCTCGAACTAGGTCATTCAGTTCTGGTTGATTGATAAGATGCGGCTCATCTTCGGGAATGTAGTCTGGATCTAATAGTGACGAACGCTCTTCTCCACAATCTGAATCGGTCAATGTAGATATTTGTTGGGATGGTTCGGGTTGATCAGGCTCATTGTGGACCATGCAGTTCGGATTGGTAGGAACTGGAAGATGTTCTCCATGCATTTGCGGCTTTAACGCTGATCGACAATCGGGAAACTTGATTCGGTGTTTGTTTTTAGATGAGAACCCTTGAACGTTCGTCAAACAAAAATAACAATCTGTTCTGTGATTCCGCGGCTTGGTCCAAATCATCGGGACTGCGAAAGGCATTTGGAGCCGCTTTCCAGTCCACCGGAAATTTAGGTTTGACTCACAAGTTTTGCATACAATATCGGGCGCCCAATATTCTTCTTGATTCTGCACAAGACGGCCAAAGTACACCTCGTAAATCTTTTTGATTCCTTCCGTTATTGCCTGTATTTGCGATGAAACACAGAATTTTCCGCAAACGTAGCAGAAAATATTTGCCGGATTCTTACATTTTGATTTAGATTTATCCATCATGCCGAAACAATTACTTTTGTTTTATGATCACAACCAATTTTCAGTTTACAAACATTCAGAATCTCCTTTCGAATTTGACTCCGTACTAAAATCAATTTGGTGAATCTAGATGTGACAGTTTCTCATAACCTCACGCGCTAGAGTGGTGTCAACACGCGTATTGTCGATTTTTAGTTGTTTACAAAATGGCGAGCGAATGTAACGATGTTTTGAAATTTGTCGGCTTCATCGAAGAACATCAAGATGTTCTTACGAAAGAGCAAAAACAGAAAAAGGCAGAAGCTGCTGAACAAATCATTAACAAATGGACAGCATATTCCGGAAAAACATTATCTGAACCCGCGCTGCTAAAAAAAATTAACAACACAAAGTCTCGAGCGAAATTGGCACTCAGTGCTGGTAAACCGTTGAATGAATGGCAGTCGAAAATTCTGCAAATTGCTGTAAGTGTTTACCATCAAAATTGTTGGAAAGTTTACAACATCTTAACATGAATGATTGTAGGGAACTGACAATGATACTGAAGGAAAGCTCGACCAAGGATCTGCACCCCGAGTAGCGCAAAGAGAAGAAAACGATGGTTCATCGGCGCCACCAGTGAAGTCAGCTGCTGAAAATTTACTTAATAAATACGAAACGGACGAGACCCAGCTGCTAACCGATAAACAGCTTCAACGTTTAGTCTTGCTAAAACAAGTTAAAGTTCTTTCGATGCAGCAACAGCATCTGGAAATTCAAGCAAGTGGACGTATCAGCACCGAGCAAAATGTTGTTTTTGATTTCGTTGATTGGAGCAAAGACAGTCAGTGTGAAGATAAATAGATTTTAAATAAATCTGAATTCCATGTTGTATTTCAGTGTTTTGAATGAATTGTGTTAATTGTGAATCGGAATTGTTTCTAGCTGAAAACTATGTAAAATCCAAACTACGTGAGGCTGTTGACAGCAAAAACAGCTAATTCGAGTAGTATTTGAGACATTCATTTCAAACTGGGAATCGACTGAGTCAATTAGAAGAAAATAGAAGTAAATGCTCAAGCACAAGCACAAGCAAGATCATAAGTAAAGACTCGGAAGTAAGTGCTTCTACTTAACCTTTTACTTCTAAGTGGATGCTTCTACTCGTTATCCCATACTCATGGGATGATGGAATGTATGGTAGGTTCTAAGGCTAATATCTGAGAAATAAAAGGTCCCCGAAGAAAATGGACACGATATTCGGAATGTTCATATCTTAATTTACAACAGGGTGTCACTTCTCTGGATCACGCAGTTATGTTGTTGAATAGTGAATTAATCTTTAGAGCCTAAAGATTAATTTTTTCATGAAAATAATGCGATAATTATGTCTACTTATTTGATGCAACCATAAAATGAAACCAGTGCACCATCTCAGTACAAAGTTGCACATTTCTTAAGAAAATCGTAAGATCGGTGTGGTCTAATTTAAGGTTTTTATTGACAAAAGAATTATTATTGGACAAAGTTTCGGTGTTTTTAGGTAGTAAATAGTTCGACAATTAATATTATTAACATAAATAGCGTCTAAAAGTTAATATTTGATTAATTACATGGTGGTCAAAACATTGCATCAAAAATATGCCATGTTTGTGTAGTTGACCGCACCAAATTCCGTACATTTTTCTTCATGTGACAAATTCACCTTCCATGTGCATTGTTGTGTACAAAATGATGTGATTAAAATACGTTGATATTTTGTGTTTTTATGAGTTTTTATCATTGAAATTGGTTAATATCAGTGAATTAAGAGTGAAAATGTGTCGAATAATGCGAAATTATTGCGAAAAATGTGAAAAATGTCTTAATTTTGGTAGCGGTCAACTACTGCAACAAGACTGGTCAGGCATAAAAACATCCGTTTTTTAGTGGTCAGCTACTGCATCAAAAACAGTGCTTCAGTAAAATCAGTTTTTTACAATAAAAATTAATTAATTGTCAATATTTCTGATATTCTACGGAATGGGAACAGATCAAATTAAATTCTGACGAAGGAAAAACTTAGCTTCATCGAAATCATCCTGAGATACTGATGACCAAAGTTGAAAAATTGCTTAGACGGTCAGCTACTACCTCGCTTACCTTACAACTTTCTTTCGCAAATAAAATACTTCTTTCAAGCGAAATTGCTCTTATTTTCAGTTCAAAATTGTCCTTAGAATGTCCTCATTTTTGCATTTAAATTGTCCTTATTTCCTTATAAGGACGAATCGAATTTCAGTACGAGCCCTGATCGGTGAACCAAAAATTTGTCTATAAAATTGGCCATTGAACTGAAAACAGCATTCTTCTAAAACCAATTTTATGCCGGTCAAATAAAATTGGTTTTTCTGAGCTATTCCGATTTTCAACTTTAAATTCATAATCCAAGCTCATTTCCAAAACGAAAGAAAAACAAGGCATCAGAACAGTCGGAGCGTTTGCTGCGACTTAGCCCCGTACAACCCGTAATCCTATTTCGTCCGCAACCATAATACGTCCGTAGCCCTAATAAGCCCGGAACCCTAATACGTTTACAACCCTCTAATGCGTCTGTTACCAAAATGCAAGTCAAGTTGGGCATTTTCAAATTTACTGAAACTGTTCATTTTTAAAATTGCGCATAGCGCAATTACGAAAGCCCGTACGAAGTACCTTTTAAATAAAACCAACAATTTACGACATTATTTTAGAAACCCAAAATTTTTTGCCAACTTTCCATTGGGTATTCAATTACCTCTCAAATGAAACAAAAACTAGCAAAATCGGATGAGATTTACTCGATTTGTGTGCAAAAAACACTTAGGGCCGAGTAGCGGCCTTAGTCCAAGGGCCCAAATTTGAAACTTTTTTCGCCACGTTCTTTTCAGTGTTCAATTACCTTCCATAAAAAACTAAATCTAGCAAAATCGGATGAGATTTACTCGATTTATGTGCAAAAAACACTTAGGGCCGAGTAGCGGTTTATGAAAATCATTACGAAGAGGAACACTAACAAGTTCGACTTCTACCAACCTGTTGAACAAGCTGCTTTCAGATCTGGTTTCAGCACAAACGACCATTTGCAAGTGATGAGAACGCTTATTGAGAAGTGTCGTGAATACAACATCGACATAGTCTTGCTATTCATAGACTTCGAAAAAGCTTTCGATTCAGTGGAAACATGGTCGATATTGGACGCATTAGACGAATGTAGAGTAGACTCAAGGTACTCCAACACAATTCGATATGTGTACAAAAATGCTACTTCATGTATAAAACTTCATAAGAGCACGGAGAAATTCAGAATTGGCCGAGGTGTAAGGCAGGGTGACACCATTTCACCGAAATTATTCACGGCGATTCTGCAGAGTGTTTTTAGGAAGTTAAACTGGAGTAAAATGGGAATAAAGATAAATGGAGAGTACCTGAGCAATCTCCGCTTCGCTGATGACATTGTACCGATAGCAGCGAATCTAGGTCAGGCTCAGCTTATGCTACAACAGTTAAGTGAAGAGGCAAACAAAGTTGGCCTCAAGATGAACTTATCGAAAACAAAAGTCATGACCAACATCGGGGACGATAGAGAAATCAAAATTGGTGACACTGTCATTGAACGAGTCGACAGCTACGTATATCTAGGACATAAGCTGAAGTTAGGTCTGGACAACCAAACTGCAGAAATAAGACGTAGGATTGGTCTTGCATGGGCAGCGTTCGGAAAACTCAGACTAATTTTCAAAAGCAAAATTAATAATAGTCTGAAACGCAAAGTTTTCGACACTTGTGTCCTTCCAGTGCTCACTTATGGAGCGGAAACGTTAACTTTAACAAAAGCATCCGAAGATAAATTGAGAGTGACACAAAGAACCATGGAACGGAGTATGCTCGGAATAACACTCAGAGACAGAATGACGAATCAATGGATTCGACAACAAACCAGGGTCGTTGATGTCATGGAAAGAATAGCATCTCTGAAATGGAGCTGGGCGGGACATATTGCAAGAAGGACAGACGAACGTTGGACCAAAAAGATCATGAACTGGCGACCATATAAAAGACGAGCTATAGGTAGACCACCAGAGAGATGGACAAACGGAATTAAGAATATTGCAGGTACAAACTGGCAGCAAATGGCAATGGATCGTACGAAATGGAAAGAAGTTGGAGAGGCCTACATCCAGCAGTGGATAGAAACAGGCTGAAAAAGAAGAAGAAGAAGAAGCGGCCTTAGTCCAAGGGCCCAAATTTGAAACTTTTTTCGCCACGTTCTTTTCAGTATTCAATTACCTTCCATAAAAAACTAAATCTAGCAAAATCGGATGAGATTTACTCGATTTATGTGCAAAAAACACTTAGGGCCGAGTAGCGGCCTTAGTCCAAGGGCCCAAATTTGAAACTTTTTTCGCCATCATTCTATTCGGCATTCAATTATCTCTCAAATGAAACAAAAACTAGCAAAATCGGATGAGATTTACTCGATTTATGTGCAAAAAACACTTAAGGCCGAGTAGCGGCCTTAGTCCAAGGGCCCTAATTTGAAACTTTTTTCGTCACGTTCTTTTCGGTATTCAATTACCTTCCATAAAAAACTAAAACTAGCAAAATCGGATGAGATTTACTCGATTTATGTGCAAAAAACACTTAGGGCCGAGTAACGACCTTTGAGCCCTCCCAACAAGCCCACGTTGCATCTTACCCAAAAACAATGTTCAGCAACTTTGTTCTACTCGTCAATACCTTTCATTTGATATATCACAAGCAGCTATTGCGTGCGTATTTCGGTAGATATCGTCGAAAGACTGAAAAACACCTATAGGGCCCTAGCTCTGGAGGGGCCGACCCTACCATGCCCATTTTCGAACTTGACCTTACTTTTGTCGATACCAATCGGGGAAAAAAAGAATTTTGAAAAAAGCTTGTGATTTACTCAAGCTAGAGGGGTCACGGACGGACGGACGGACGGACGGACGGACGGACATTTTTTAGCCCCGTACGAAGTACTGGGGGCTTATAAGATTAATATGCCGTTTGTAACACGTCGAATTGGAAGCAGACAGTAAGGGCAAAGCTTTTGGTTATGTTCATAGATGACGAATCCGCAATAAAAAAAATGTCCGTCCGTCCGTCCGTCCGTCCGTCCGTCCGTCCGTGACCCCTCTAGCTTGAGCAAATCACAACCTTTTTTCAAAATTCTTTTTTTCCCCGATTGGTATCGACAAAAGTAAGGCCAAGTTCGAAAATGGGCATGGTAGGGTCGGCCCTTCCAGAGCTAGGGCCCTATAGGTGTTTTTCAGTCTTTCGACGATATCTACCGAAATACGCACGTTATAGCTGCTTGTGATATATCAAATGAAAGGTATTGACGAGTAGAACAAAGTTGCTGAACATTGTTTTTGTGTAGGATGCAACGCGAGCTTGTTGGGAGGGCTCAAATGTCGTTACTCGGCCCTAAGTGTTTTTTCCACATAAATCGAGTAAATCTCATCCGATTTTGCCAGATTTAGTTTTTTATGGAAGGTAATTGAATACCGAAAAGAACGTGGCGAAAAAAGTTTCAAATTTGGGCCCTTGGACTAAGGCCGCTACTCGGCCCTAAGTGTTTTTTGCACATAAATCGAGTAAATCTCATCCGATTTTCCTAGATTTTGTTTTATTTGAGAGATAATTGAATACCGAATAGAATGATGGCAAAAAATGTTTCAAATTTGGGCCCTTGGACTAAGGCCGCTACTCGGCCCTAAGTGTTTTTTGCACATAAATCGAGTAAATCTCATCCGATTTTGCTAGATTTTGTTTCATTTGAGAGATAGTTGAATGCCGAATAGAATGATGGCAAAAAAAGTTTCAAATTTGGGCCCTTGGACTAAGGCCGCTACTCGGCCCTAAGTGTTTTTTGCACATAAATCGAGTAAATCTCATCCGATTTTGCTAGATTTAGTTTTTTATGGAAGGTAATTGAATACCGAAAAGAACGTGGCGAAAAAAGTTTAAAATTTGGGCCCTTGGACTAAGGCCGCTACTCGGCCCTAAGTGTTTTTTGCACATAAATCGAGTAAATCTCATCCGATTTTGCTAGATTTAGTTTTTTATGGAAGGTAATTGAATACCGAAAAGAACGTGGCGAAAAATTTTTCAAATTTGGGCCCTTGGACTAAGGCCGCTGCTCGGCCCTAAGTGTTTTTTGCACATAAATCGAGTAAATCTCATCCGATTTTGCTAGTTTTCGTTTCATTTGAGAGATAATTGAATGCCGAATAGAATGATGGCAAAAAAAGTTTCAAATTTGCGCTCTTGGACTAAGGCCGCTACTCGGCCCTAAGTGCTTTTTGCACATAAATCGAGTAAATCTCAACCGATTTTGCTAGTTTTTGTTTTATTTGAGAGGTAATTGAATACCCAATGGAAAGTTGGCAAAAAAATTTGGGTTTATAAAATAATGTCGTAAATTGTTGGTTTTATTTGAGAGGTACTTCGTACGGGCTTTCGTAATTGCGCTATGCGCAATTTTAAAAATGAACACTTTCAGTAAATTTGACCATGCCCAACTTGACTTGCATTTTGGTAACAGACGCATTAGAGGGTTGTAGATGTATTAGGGTTCCGGGCGTATTACGGCTACGGACGTATTATGGTTACGGACGAAATAGGATTACGGATCGTACGGGGCTAAGTCGCAGCAAACGCTCCGACTGTTCTGATGCCTTGTTTTATTGCGGATTCGTCATCTATGAACATAACCAAATGCTTTGCCCTTACTGTCTGCTTCCAATTCGACGTGTTACAAACGGCATATTAATCTTATAAGCCCCCAGTACTTCGTACGGGGCTAAAAATTTACTCGAGATATTGACAAAATACTCCACGTTCACTGTACGGCCGAGTAGCCAGATAAGAGCTCACTCCAAGAGACCTAGCTCACGCTCCGGAGAACATAATTTCAAAAACTTTTTTTTCCCTGATTGGTACGGTCAATACCTATCTAATAAAGCTAAAACAGACGAAATATTGAAATGAGGCCGACCTACAAGCAAAAACTGCTTGCCGCCCCGTGCCTGTTTCACACCAAGGGGTCTAACTCACGAGTCGGTCATCCGATTTCCATAAACTTTTTTTTGTCGATCGGTATTGTAAATACCTTTTATTTGACGTATCAGTTACAAGTGTAACGTTTGAATGTCCGGAGATATCTTCGAAAAACCGTAAAGCACTTATTGGGCCACACCTCGGGAAGGGTCGATCCAAAATCACTCATCTTCATACTTAGCCTGTCTTTTGACATTACCAAACGGGGAAAAAAAAAGAATTTTCAAAATCGGATGCGTTTTACTCAAGTTATCGTGCAGACGGACAGACGGACATTTTTTTTTCACTGATTTGGCATCTCTAGACAACCACAATAGGTTTCCCCTTACTCAGGGAGTCCAATTCGACGTGTTACGGACGAATGCGTAAACACATAAGACCCCAGTACTTTTTAGAAAACTAACAGGTATCCGGCGGGCGCTGAAGATTTTTAATAGAAGGCCTCGAACGCATAACCTGGCCTTAAGGCGTCCTGACATATGTGCGATATATCGGACGCATAACCTGGCCTTAAGGCCGGGTTATGCGTCCTGACATATGTGACACCGCCAAAGACTGTCCCAAGCCAGTTTGAAAAAGAGTGGAGGGAATGAAGTTTAACGAGGACGTAGCAGTAAATAAGATAGGATTAGATAGATCAATCTTAAGGTTAAATGAATCGTGAGCTGGAAGCCGAAAGAATTGGGGTTAAGGGACCAACGTTGAGGTGGAACAACACGATCAGGAAACCAAAGAATAGAACGATCCCAGAATTCTTATTAGCTACTAGGTTAAGCTTTTAAAGGACGAATAACCTTTTGCTCAGATAGGTTCAAAAGAATGGGCAAAGCTTTATGGAAAAGAATGTTCAAAAAGAGTAACACTACCCCGTCGGGCACTGTGCACTTTGATAGGCACGGTGGTCCCGGAACGTGCAGAAATGTGCGGGTCAGAGCTCGAGGATTACCGGGGGCGAGCAAAGTAAAGCTTTCATACTCACCAACCCGCAGTAGCAAGCGTGGTGTTTTAATGCTAAAAACCTTCAAACGAAGCCATAACGAATTATACATTGCCACATATAATGCCAGAACATTGTCGTCAAGACAAAAAATGCAAGAAATGGAAGAAGAGCTAGAAAAGATAAAATGGGATGTTGTGGGAGTGAGCGAAGTGAGAAAACCTGGAGAGGAATGCCTGAAATTACAATCAGGGCATACATTCTTCTACCGAGGAAGTGACAGTCAGATGCTGATGCACGGTGTCGGATTGTTCATAAACAAGCGGTGGTCGGATCGCATAATTCACACGAAAAGCATATCCGATCGAGTGATATACGTAAGCCTGAAGATAAATAACAGATACAGTGTCAAATTAATTCAGGTTTACGCACCCACGTCCACTCATGATGACGAAGAAGTAGAAAGATTCTATGAAGATGTCGAGAAAGCTCTGGACGAAAACCCTTCACATTACCAATATCTAATCGGTGATTTCAATGCGAAGCTGGGAAAACGAGAAGAAGACTCCGAAGTTTCTGTTGGTAGTTTTAGCAACGACCAAAGAAATGAGCGTGGAAATACTTTACTCAACTTCTTACAGCAAAACAATTTGTACGCAATGAATTCATTTTTTGCAGGAAAGCCTCAACGGAAATGGACTTGGGCTAGTGCAGATGGTGTAACGAAAAATGAGATCGATTACATCATAACTGGCTGTAAGTCAACCGTTAAGAACGTTACGGTCCTAAACAATTTTTCAACCGGTAGTGATCACCGAATGGTTCGTGCAAGAATCACGTTAAATACCAGATTTCAAAGATCACAACTAGTTCAGAAAAGTGAAAGGATTGACGTACAACGGCTTTACACACAAAATGAAGAATTTGCTACGAAAATGACTGCCGAATTAGATAACGTCAACAATCAATGTGAAACATTGGACGAATTGAATACCAAAATCGTCGATACAATAATGGGTTTCATGAAATCCAAATGCAAATCCGTCCAAGGGAAAGAATCAAAACTCAGCAGAGAAACATTAGACCTGATCGCAAGCAGAGCAGAGTTGGTAAAAAACGGAGGACGAGATTCGGTGGAATACCGGAACCTGTCTAAAAGTATCAACAGAGCAAGGAGATCAGATGAAAGAAAATATAATGTCCAATTGGCTCAAAACATAATTGAAGCTAACTGCAATATGAAAGTCCTACGGAGAAAAATGACAAACGCCAAAAAAGAAATCTTCAAATTACGAGACAAAACAGGAACGATCCAAACGGATCGAAATGCGATATTAAACATTGCAACAGAATTTTATGAGAATTTGTTTTGTTCAGCAAGACAGAGCCCAACGGAAGAAACCGAAGATAGACCAATAATAAGAAACGTGGGATCGGAGGATATGCCCGACATAACTGTTGATGAAGTCAAAGCTGCAGTAGCCGAGATGAAAAACAAAAAGTCTCCCGGAGAAGATGGTGTTCCAGTGGAAGCCATTAAACTAGGTGGAGACTCATTATTAAAGGCAATCACGGCTTTGTTTAATCGATGTCTCCAATGGGAAGAAGTACCAGAAGCCTGGGAAAATGCGGTAATTACATTGCTGCATAAAAAAGGAGACATAACAAAGCTGGAAAATTACCGACCCATAAGCCTATTGTCAACACTCTACAAGTTGTTTATGAAAATCATTACGAAGAGGAACACTAACAAGTTCGACTTCTACCAACCTGTTGAACAAGCTGCTTTCAGATCTGGTTTCAGCACAAACGACCATTTGCAGGTGATGAGAACGCTTATTGAGAAGTGTCGTGAATACAACATCGGCATAGTCTTGCTATTCATAGACTTCGAAAAAGCTTTCGATTCAGTGGAAACATGGTCGATATTGGACGCATTAGACGAATGTAGAGTAGACTCAAGGTACTCCAACACAATTCGATATGTGTACAAAAATGCTACTTCATGTATAAAACTTCATAAGAGCACGGAGAAATTCAGAATTGGCCGAGGTGTAAGGCAGGGTGACACCATTTCACCGAAATTATTCACGGCGATTCTGCAGAGTATTTTTAGGAAGTTAAACTGGAGTAAAATGGGAATAAAGATAAATGGAGAGTACCTGAGCAATCTCCGCTTCGCTGATGACATTGTACCGATAGCAGCGAATCTAGGTCAGGCTCAGCTTATGCTACAACAGTTAAGTGAAGAGGCGAGCAAAGTTGGCCTCAAGATGAACTTATCGAAAACAAAAGTCATGACCAACATCGGGGACGATAGAGAAATCAAAATTGGTGACACTGTCATTGAACGAGTCGACAGCTATGTATATCTAGGACATAAACTGAAGTTAGGTCTGGACAACCAAACTGCAGAAATAAGACGTAGGATTGGTCTTGCATGGGCAGCGTTCGGAAAACTCAGACTAATTTTCAAAAGCAAAATGAATAATAGTCTGAAACGCAAAGTTTTCGACACTTGTGTCCTTCCAGTGCTCACTTATGGAGCGGAAACGTTAACTTTAACAAAAGCATCCGAAGATAAATTGAGAGTGACACAAAGAGCCATGGAACGGAGTATGCTCGGAATAACACTCAGAGACAGAATGACGAATCAATGGATTCGACAACAAACCAGGGTCGTTGATGTCATGGAAAGAATAGCATCTCTGAAATGGAGCTGGGCGGGACATATTGCAAGAAGGACAGACGAACGTTGGACCAAAAAGATCATGAACTGGCGACCATATAAAAGACGAGCTATAGGTAGACCACCAGAGAGATGGACAAACGGAATTAAGAATATTGCAGGTACAAACTGGCAGCAAATGGCAATGGATCGTACGAAATGGAAAGAAGTTGGAGAGGCCTACATCCAGCAGTGGATAGAAACAGGCTGAAAAAGAAGAAGAAGAAGAAGAAGAAGAGAAAGGTAGTTTGTTTGATTAATTGTGAATTAAAAAATTGTATTATTATACACGTGTTGAAATGTATTGGTACGTACCGCTACGTGTTGAAACGTATTGGTACGTATCTACACGTGTTGAAACGTATTGGTACGTATCTACACGTGTTAAAACGTATCGATACGTCCTGAAACGTATTGGTACGTATCGGTACGTGTTGAAACGTATTGGTACGTATCGCTACGTGTTGAAACGTTTTGTTTTACGTGTTGTCACGTAGTTTTACCGAATCAGAACGATTGTCCGGATAAAATTGTGATATTTCCGGATAAATTAGGATATTATCAATCATTGCTATATGAATGGCCAGTCTCTTATATTTAGTCGAATGTTTAACTGTTTCGCGTGTAACTAAATAAATTTTGATCTACGTGACCTATACTTTACAGTCAGCCCTAGTCCTAGTGGTAACGTGCATTTAGTACATTTCTGCAAGCCGATGACCACGGCGGGAGCGCCTGATTTGACTAGGAACCTGAATAATCTATTATCCTTATTTGCCGTTTCGAAAATGAACCGCTCCTGCTTGGTTTATTTTACTCTACGTAAGCACTTTCATGTTGACAAATTAAAAAGTTTCTGTCAAAGGTGTCAGATTTATCGTGTTTTGTTCGTTTCCGATGAAAGATGAAGATTTATTACAGAAGTAATTTTATTTTATTTTTAAACTGTGAACGTGTGGAAAAGTGACTGACCGTGACATGGAATGAGGTGTAGCCTGTGAAAATCATAGAAAATCGATCAACAAAAATTAGAGGCTGAATACAACCACAACGATCGTAGATGCTTCAATGTTCGAAATACAAAAACAGTCGGTGTGGTTTCCATCGAAGATTGTAGTTGAGATTTATAATTTGGGTTCTTGAATTACTGTTATTTTACATTCTGTCTTTTACATTTTTAGTTATTACATACAGCCGTTGAAAAGTGAAAACTAACATGTTTTCTGTTTTGGGACTAGTTTTGGGTTGAATTGTGGGACAAAAATACTTAATTTAATGAACAACAGTGGCGCTAGTTGTCCAGCAAAGTTTTTATTCAATAAAATTCTGACACTTTTGATTCGGGGTGCTCACATTCGCACCATAAAAAATTCATACGAGCAGTTAACAAAATCGAGAACATAAATGTACACATTTTTTGCGATGCTGACCCTTCCCAAGAATTGTTGACATTGTATCTTGAAATACAAACAATATCCTCATATTTAATTGTGAAATTATAAAGTATCTTGATGCATTCGAATTGTAGCTGCTGGTTACATTTTTCAATGGTACGGTAATGAGCAGCCAAAATTCAAATGTCAGAAACAACTGTTCGCGTAGTATTGTTCTCGCATTCATTATTCTTGTGTCAATTTGATTCGGTTGTGATGTGAGAAAATGTCTGCTAAACTTTGTGCATTATTCGCGATTTTTAAGTGCGTTAAACATTGCAAATATTTTTGTGAACGGCTAAAAGTGTTAAGGAAATTTCGGAAATATATGTGTGTGGAAGATACACATCAAAACATTGCTGTCGGTTTCAAATTTAAACATCCACAGCCAATGTTTTGATCGTGTTTTCCCATACAAATGATACGAAAGGTGAAATAATAAATTAACTAAGTATTTGGTCGCGGTTAATTGCTAATAATTTCTATTTTCTAATCGAAAATCTTTAAATCGAAGAATTTGACTTCGGAGGAATTTTCTGCTTTTGATGTGGTCAGAAATAATCAATAAATTATTTGCTTTTCTTCATCTAAAAAGGTTTTTTTTTATTCAAACTTTCCTTCAAATCAAGATAAAGCAGCTGCCGGTTGTTAGACGAGTTTTAGTTCATATCAATCCTCTTCTTCTTCTTCTTCTTCTTTTTCAGCCTGTTTCTATCCACTGCTGGATGTAAGCCTCTCCAACTTCTTTCCATTTCGTACGATCCATTGCCATTTGCTGCCAGTTTGTACCTGCAATATTCTTAATTCCGTTTGTCCATCTCTCTGGTGGTCTACCTATAGCTCGTCTTTTATATGGTCGCCAGTTCATGATCTTTTTGGTCCAACGTTCGTCTGTCCTTCTTGCAATATGTCCCGCCCAGCTCCATTTCAGAGATGCTATTCTTTCCATGACATCAACGACCCTGGTTTGTTGTCGAATCCATTGATTCGTCATTCTGTCTCTGAGTGTTATTCCAAGCATACTCCGTTCCATGGCTCTTTGTGTCACTCTCAATTTATCTTCGGATGCTTTCGTTAAAGTTAACGTTTCCGCTCCATAAGTGAGCACTGGAAGGACACAAGTGTCGAAAACTTTGCGTTTCAGACTATTATTCATTTTGCTTTTGAAAATTAGTCTGAGTTTTCCGAACGCTGCCCATGCAAGACCAATCCTACGTCTTATTTCTGCAGTCTGGTTGTCGAGACCTAACTTCAGTTTATGTCCTAGATATACATAGCTGTCGACTCGTTCAATGACAGTGTCACCAATTTTGATTTCTCTATCGTCCCTGATGTTGGTCATGACTTTTGTTTTCGATAAGTTCATCTTGAGGCCAACTTTGATTGCCTCTTCACTTAACTGTTGTAGCATAAGCTGAGCCTGACCTATATTCGCTGCTATCGGTACAATGTCATCAGCGAAGCGGAGATTGCTCAGGTACTCTCCATTTATCTTTATTCCCATTTTACTCCAGTTTAACTTCCTAAAAACACTCTGCAGAATCGCCGTAAATAATTTCGGTGAAATAGTGTCACCCTGCCTTACACCTCGGCCGATTCTGAATTTCTCCGTGCTCTTATGAAGTTTTATACATGAAGTATCATTTTTGTACACATATCGAATTGTGTTGGAGTACCTTGAGTCTACTCTACATTCGTCTAATGCGTCCAATATCGACCATGTTTCCACTGAATCGAAAGCTTTTTCGAAGTCTATGAATAGCAAGACTATGTCGATGTTGTATTCACGACTAGAGGTGTGCACCGCCGATTTTACGCCGGCGCGCCGCCGATTTTTTGCTAAATTTTCGGCGCGCCGCCGCCGGAAAATAATTGCTCACGCCGCCGCCGCCGCCAATTGTATTTTCGTCGCGCCGAAATTTTATACGTTTAGGGCTTTCAGCCATTTCAATGGGCGGCAATATAAACTTAAATTGAAAAATCTATACAAAAGTGTGTGATTGAGTACAAGGTTTTAGCAAATGTTTATCTCTCTTAATTTATAAGTCAGGTTTCTATATGCGTAGAAAGGAGTTTTTTGTTAAATTTTTTTTGTTGGAACTTTGGGTTTTTCTTCTTACTTGCACTGTACGACGGTGATTTTGTTTCTGATGCTACGATAGGGTTATCTTCGAAGTAGCTTTCTGCTTTCTATAACGTATCCTATTTCCATCAGTAGATGGCAAGTGTTTTAAGTTTTATGTAAATTTTTAAATACTAGTCCAAAGAAAAAGTTTGCTGCTGTCTTGGGAAGGGTATCGATGGATACAATTGAGGATTGTCAGATCACGCTGGCCTGGGACCGCCATCGATACCCGAGGTCGAAACAGCATTTGTCTTTTCTGTATCCTCACTTAATGTGAACCCTTGGGTACGTTACTCTATTTTCTGTGCAATGGAACGTAGCGCGGCAGACGGCAGACGACGTTTCTCTTATTGTCTGTTGATGCAGATAAGAGGAAGAAGAAAGAGAACAAAATTCAGTGAATCAGTCAAAACTGGGTGAATACTACTGTAATTGTAAAGTGGCAAACTTAAGACCTTATGTGGAATTTGGGTGGAAAATGGCGCAAATCACATGTTTCAGGAATTTATAAAGTGGAAAATCTTTCCGGTTTCAAGTTTTTTCGTCAAAAGACAAGACACGGGTATCTTTATTTTAAAGTTTTAGCTGCTTTATGTAAAAAATTTGGGAAAAGAAATCATTTTGGCGCAGTCTATACACTTATTACTTATAAATTTAAGTTTATCTAGATCTCTTATTTGTGAAAACCTTCTACTACGATCTCACTCCTACATCGAAGATGGACTAAAGGCAACGGGAACGGTTATTGCATAAATCAAAAGATAATAGTAGTGAGTTTGCGTAAATGACATAAATTATCAGTTGGAAATAAGAAATCTGCAGAACATCTAGTATGAAGATGAGACTTAAAATTTCCAATTTATAAGTTGACTTATAGCTTATATGTCATTTACGCAAACTCACTAATCATTCTTGTATTCATTAAATTAGATGATTTTAAAATAATAGGTCAGTGATTCTACATTCAAAATATAAAAGGTGAGATACGTCTCAGTTGATTCCCCTTGTATAAGAGCTCGTTCAGGAACTAAAAATTCGTTACCCAAAGTGAAGATTTTGACATATTTTATATGAAAGAAGTGTCAAAATCGTCACCAGTGAAAGTTAACGAAGAGTTCCTGTACGAGCTCTAAGTGGTTGATACTTCAGATCGCAAGATAGTAAGAATTCAGTTTTCGGAAAAAGGATTGCGCACGCTTTTTCAAATGTTTTTGCATTATTTTCGAAAGTTTAGATTTTTTGTAAATTTATCGGCCCGCCGATCGGCGCACCGCCGCCGACTATAAATTTCTCTCGGCGCGCCGCCGCCGATCCCTTACCAGTCGGCGCACCGCCGCCGACTATTTTAAGATCGGCGCACACCTCTATTCACGACACTTCTCAATAAGCGTTCTCATCACCTGCAAATGGTCGTTTGTGCTGAAGCCAGATCTGAAAGCAGCTTGTTCAACAGGTTGGTAGAAGTCGAACTTGTTAGTGTTCCTCTTCGTAATGATTTTCATAAACAACTTGTAGAGTGTTGACAATAGGCTTATGGGTCGGTAATTTTCCAGCTTTGTTATGTCTCCTTTTTTATGCAGCAATGTAATTACCGCATTTTCCCAGGCTTCTGGTACTTCTTCCCATTGGAGACATTGATTAAACAAAGCCGTGATTGCCTTTATAATAATGAGTCTCCACCTAGTTTAATGGCTTCCACTGGAACACCATCTTCTCCGGGAGACTTTTTGTTTTTCATCTCGGCTACTGCAGCTTTGACTTCATCAACAGTTATGTCGGGCATATCCTCCGATCCCACGTTTCTTATTATTGTTCTATCTTCGGTTTCTTCCGGTGGGCTCTGTCTTGCTGAAGAAAACAAATTCTCATAAAATTCTGTTGCAATGTTTAATATCGCATTTCGATCCGTTTGGATCGTTCCTGTTTTGTCTCGTAATTTGAAGATTTCTTTTTTGGCGTTTGTCATTTTTCTCCGTAGGACTTTCATATTGCAGTTAGCTTCAATTATGTTTTGAGCCAATTGGACATTATATTTTCTTTCATCTGATCTCCTTGCTTTGTTGATACTTTTAGACAGGTTCCGGTATTCCACCGAATCTCGTCCTCCGTTTTTTACCAACTCTGCTCTGCTTGCGATCAGGTCTAATGTTTCTCTGCTGAGTTTTGATTCTTTCCCTTGGACGGATTTGCATTTGGATTTCATGAAACCCATTATTGTATCGACGATTTTGGTATTCAATTCGTCCAATGTTTCACATTGATTGTTGACGTTATCTAATTCGGCAGTGTCTCTATTGTCTCAGAGAGGATTTCAGCAGGGAGATCCGTTAGGTCCGCCAGGTTTTTGTATAGGTATCATGAAGATGACGCATACTCTTTTGTCTCGGTTTAATGGTTGGTATTTGGATGACGGTACTATAGGTGATGAGTTGTCTGTAGTGTTAGATGATATTCAGAGAGTTTTGTCTTTTTGTGAGGTGTCAGGTTTGCGGCTTAATGCTAAGAAGTGCGAGGTTTTCTTTATCAATGCGACTGATGATGAAGAAGCTCGTATGTATGCTGAGATATCAGCTTTGTTGCCGGGCATTAAGAAGGTGGATGAGTCTACCCTTGAGTTGTTAGGCTCGCCGGTGTTTGAGACAGGTTTAGAGAGGATGTTTTCGTCTAAGGTTGAATCAATCAAATTGATGTGTGATCGATTAAAGTTGATGGACGTACATCCTGCTTTGTGTGTTTTTAGGAAATCTTTGAGCAGTTGTAGATTCAGTTATTTGATGCGCGCTTCTAGAGCTTACTTGCTTCCGGATAAGCTGAGGTCTGTTGACGAAGTTTTTAGGTCAGCTTTGGAGTCGATTACTAATAATAGGGTAGAAGGCCTTTCTTGGGATCAAGCGTCGCTTCCGTTGTCTTTCGGAGGTATGGGTATTAGAAAAGTTGAGGATTTAGCAATACCGGCCTACTTGTCGTCAGTCTTTTCTTCATCAGATTTGTGTGGCGTGATTCTTCAAAGATTTGATTTACGAGTAATTGATGAACAGATTGTACAATTAATTAATGAAATTCCTCAAGAATTCGTTCCAGAAAACGATACTCTTAAAAAGGAACAAAAGAATTGGGACATCCCGAAGATCAAAAATCAATTTAATGAATTGTTTGAAAATGGTGACCTGAAAACTCGTGCCAGACTACTTGCATCATCGACTAAAGAATCTTCAAAGTGGTTGCAAGTGATCCCATCGAGTCAATTAGGATTACTACTGGATAACAATTCTGCTAGAATTGCTGTTGGTCTTCGATTAGGCACTCAAATATGTGAGGAACATAAATGTCTTTGCGGTAAAACAGTCGAAAAAGATGGATTGCATGGTTTATCTTGTGTGAAATGCGCAGAAGGAAAATACGTTAGACATGATATTATGAATAACATATTCGCTTATGCTTTCTCTAGTGCAGGTGTTCCAAATATAGTACAGCCTCCAGGTATTTCAAGAGATGATGGTAAAAGACCTGACGGTATGACTTTGATACCATGGAGTCATGGAAGATCACTCTTGTGGGATGTTACCGTCCGGGATACCATGGCTGCATCATATATTAATGATTCATCAAAGAAAGCACGGTCCATTGCTGAAAAAGCAGAGAGACATAAGCATAACCATTACGTTTCTTTGAAACAAAACTATTTGCTAACCCCACTTGCTTTCGAGACTTTAGGTTGCATGGGCCCGGAAACGAAGAAATTTATTGATAAATTGGGCTCTTTAATGAAAAAGGCAACGGGTGAGGTAAAATCAAAAGAATATCTTCTGCAAAGAATTTCCATCGCAATTCAACGTGGTAACGCTGCTTGTATTTTGGGAACATTAGGGAAGAAGAAGATCGATGATATTTATTTACTGTAGTTTTTAATTTTTGAGAAAAGATCGATGTTTTACCGGCTGCGCCATAATTGTGAGCAGTCTTTTTTGTCGCATTTAAAATAAATATAATTCGGCAGTCATTTTCGTAGCAAATTCTTCATTTTGTGTGTAAAGCCGTTGTACGTCAATCCTTTCACTTTTCTGAACTAGTTGTGATCTTTGAAATCTGGTATTTAACGTGACTCTTGCGCGAACCATTCGGTGATCACTACCGGTTGAAAAATTGTTTAGGACCGTAACGTTCTTAACGGTTGACTTACAGCCAGTTATGATGTAATCGATCTCATTTTTCGTTACACCATCTGCACTAGCCCAAGTCCATTTCCGTTGAGGCTTCATTGCGCACAAATTGTGTTGCTGTAGGAAGTTGAGAAAAGTATTTCCACGCTCATTTCTTTGGTCCTTGCTAAAACCACCAATAGAAACTCCTGAGTCTTCTTCTCGTTTTCCCAGCTTCGCATTGAAATCACCTATCATGTCCGGAGCGATAGCGGAGGACTTGACGCAGTCTAACTTCCAAAAAAAGAACGAAGAAAATTTTTTGAGACGCGGCAACTATATATAGGCGAGAATTTAAGTTTCTTTCCTTTGGCATGTATCACCACAAATGTTTTTTTTTTCTTTATTTAAATATGCGAAAAAAAGGCTGCTCACAATGATGCAGCCCGTAAAAAAACGATCTTTTCAAAAATCAAAGGTTACAAAACATAAAAATCATCTACTCTATCCGTTCCCAAAGTCCCCAAAATACACGCAGCGTTGCCTCTTTGTATCGCAATTGAAATTTTCTGCAATAAATAATCCATTGACCGCGGTTCCCCTGAAGTGGCCTTTATAATTTTTCCTAATTTCTCAATGAATTTCTTTGTTTCAGGTCCCATACAGCCTAAAGTCTCGAAAGCTAGAGGAGTAAACAAATAATTTTCTTTTAAACGCTTATAATGATTGTGTTTAAATCTTTCTGCGTTGTCCGCAATCGACCGCTGTTTCTTGCTAGATTCATTAATGTATGAAGGCGCCAATGTATCTCTTATGGTTACATCCCAAATAAGAGATTTACCATGACTCCATGGAATCAGGGTCATTCCATCAGGTCTTTTACCATCATCTCTAGACATACCTGGCGGTTGTAACATGGTTGGAAATCCTGCTGAAGAAAATGCATGAGAAAAAACTTTGTTGACTTCATCATGCGCAGCAATTTTTTTAATTTTCATTTTGCATGATAAGCCGTGTAAGCCATCCTTTTGAACCATTCCACCACAAACACACTTATGTTCCTCGCATAAACCAGAACCTAAACGAAGACCAACAGCAATTCTAGCAGAGTTGGAACTACTTGCAACCACTTTGAAGATTCTTTGGTTGATGATGCAAGTAGTCTTGCACGAGCAACAGGTTCGCTGGAGTCAAACATCTCATCGAATTTACTCTTAATCATCGGCAGATCCCAATTCTTTTGCTTCTTCTTCTTCTCGTCACCTTCTGGAACAAAATCTCGAGGTATTTCCTCAATTAATTCCAAAACACTAGTTTCGATTACCTGAAAACTAAACTTTCTCAATATCTCACTCGACAGTTCTAAAGTAGAATAAACAGACGACAGATAAGCTGGCATCGCAATATCCTCAACTTTCCTAACACCTATACCTCCAAAGCTTAAAGGAAGAGAAGCCTGGTCCCAAGAAAAATCAGACATCTTCACATTCGCAATGGCTTCGAGAGTTGAACGGAAAATCTCGTCAACAGCTCTCAAGCGATCACCTAACAAAAACGCCTTCGAAGAACGCAACAAATAATTAAACCTAGAACTACCGAGAGACTTCCTAAAAACACACAAAGCAGGATGAACATCCATCAAAGTTAAACGATCACACATCAACTTGATAGATTCAACTTTTGCTGAAAACATCCTTTCTAAACCTAACTCAAAAACAGGCGAGTCCAACATCTCCAACGAAGACTCATCAACCCGCTTAATCCCTGGTAACAATGACGAAATCTCAGAGTACATGTGAGCCGCTTCACCTTCACTAGCACTCACAAAAAAGACTTCACACTTCTTAGCATTCAAAGGCAACCCTGACAAATCACAAAATTCTAAAATCTTCCTAATATCCCCCAATACTACAGAAAGCACGTCACCAATACTACCATCATCTAAATACCAACCATTCAACCTTGCATCTAATGAATGCGTCATCTTCATAATACCTATGCAGAAACCGGGAGGTCCCAAAGGATCTCCTTGTTGAAACCCTCTCCTTGAAAGCAGAGTTTCATCAAGAAAATAAAGATTAGAAAAATGTCTATAAGACTGTTGCATTAACGCCAACAACTCAGGACAAACGTCTCTAACCTCACCTAGCATGAACTTCCTAAACAACATATTGAAAGCATTACCGAAATCGAACTTAACCAAGGCCATCGGCTTGTCATGCTGAACTGTACAAAACCGACGAACTGCATGAACCAACGCTTCTGCACCTCCCGGAACACCAAACCCAAACTGAACAGGCTTTAACTTCTTAACTAAACTATCTCTGACATTACAACAAGCCACCTTTCCTGCCAAACGTCTCCAAACTATCCCTACTGCAATTGGCCTAACATCGTCTTCACCTTTCATAAGGGCAGTCAACGAAGCCCCGAAAAATATCACCACAAATCCTATTCTATCACTCGACTATGTAACTTTAAAATTGCCGGAGATACATCGTTTTGAAGTTGGTCATTTTGATAGAAAATGCACCAAATTAACGTTTTTCAAACAATCAAAATCTTTCAACTTACTCTGTATGTTTCTATCTGTCTATCTGTCTATCTATCGACGGTCGATCTCGGAAACTAGTCAGCCAATCTCCATGAAATTTTGCAGGAACCTCAGGGTGGGCATAAAAATGAAAATGTGATACGCCATTACCCCAGGAAAAACCAGAATTTTGTTTTATTGGCCTCGAAGTGGTTTCTGAGTGTGGTTTTCGAGGGTCGGGAACGCGTTTTCGGCTGTAGCTTAGCTGTATTGAAACCTACAGAGGCGTGTGACCCATCAAATGAAAGGTATTCGTAACACGATTCAAACAAAAAAATAATTAAAAAAATCGGGTCAGATTCGTTTGAGCTAGAGTGATTAGAGTGACCAAATTTTGAGCTACTCGAGCGTAGGATGAAAGGACTAATATTTTTGCGATTATGAGAGATAGAGAGTTACTTTCTTCGGCAAAGTCTCAGAGTTTTACGAGTAGAACAGAGGGGCATATGTGAAAAATGTCGAAAGTTGGAAATGGGTGGGTCAATTATGTTTTTAGAGGTATTTCTTGAATGGTGGCAGATAGAGAGGGCAAAGTCTCAGAGTTTTATGAGTAGAAAAGAAGGGCATTTGCGAAAAATGTCGAAAGTTGGAAATGGGTGGGTCAATTGGGGTTTTGGAGATATTTCTTGAATGGTGGCAGATAGAGAATTACTTTCTTCGTCAAATTTTCGAATTTCGTCAAATTTTCGATTTTCGTTAAATTTCGTCAAATTTTCGAATTTCGTCAAATTTTTTCATTTTCGTCAAATTTTCGATTTTCGTAAAATTGTCGATTTTCGTCAAATTTTCGAATTTCGTCAAATTTTCAAATTTCGTCAAATTTTCAAATTTCGTCAAATTTTCGAATTTCGTCGAATTTTCGAATTTCGTCAAATTTTCGAATTTCGTCAAATTTTCGACTTTCGTCAAATTTTCAAATTTCGTCAAATTTTCGAATTTCGTCAAATTTTCGAATTTCGTCAAATTTTTGAATTTCTGTTATAAACTGTTATAAAAAGCAGTGTTCTAAAACTTCTAAAACGACTGATATCTTAACAAAAATCTCTTCGAGAAAAGTGTGACGCAGTCTTTGAAATACAATTTCTAAAATGAATGATATCGCTAGAGTTGACGCTTTCAGCTTCGTTACGCAAAAATTAAATTTTACACCCAATTAGTTCAAACAAGCTGGCTTAGGTTTTCTCATCATCTGCCAAATAATTTTGGTTGTTTCCAGTCAAAAAATTTTTTTGTAAAAATTATTTGGCAGATGATGAGAAAACCTAAATTTAATTTTTGCGTAACGAAGCTGAAAGCGTCAACTCTAGCGATATCATTCATTTTAGAAATTGTAATTCAAAGACTGCGTCACACTTTTCTCGAAGAGATTTTTGTTGGGATTAGATATTGGTAATGTGATGGGTTTTCGTCCAGAGCTTTCTCGACATCTTCATAGAATCTTTCTACTTCTTCGTCATCATGGGTGGACGTGGGTGCGTAAACCTGAATTAATTTGACACTGTATCTGTTATTTATCTTCAGGCTTACGTATATCACTCGATCGGATATGCTTTTCGTGTGAGTTATGCGATCCGACCATCGTTTATGTATGAACAATCCGACACCGTGTATCAGCATCTGGCTGTCACTTCCTCTGTAGAAGAATGTATGCCCTGATTGTAATTTCAGGCATTCCTCTCCAGGCTTTCTCACTTCGCTCACTCATACAACATCCCATTTTATCTTTTCTAGCTCTTCTTCCATTTCTTGCATTTTTTGTCTTGACGACAATGTTCTGGCATTATATGTGGCAATGTATAATTCGTTGTGGCTTCGTTTGAAGGTTTTTAGCATTAAAACACCACGCTTGCTACTGCGGGTTGGTGAGTATGAAAGCTTTACTTTGCTCGCCCCCGGTAATCCCCGAGCTCTGACCCGCACATTTCTGCACGTTCCGGGACCACAGTGCCTATCAAAGTGCACAGTGCCCGACGGGGTAGTGTTACTCTTTTTGAACATTCTTTTCCATAAAGCTTTGCCCATTCTTTTGAACCTATCTGAGCAAAAGGTTATTGGCGTTTTTTAAAGAACGTCCTTCTAAAGCTTAACCTAGTAGCTAATAAGAATTCTGGGATCGTCCTATCCTTGGGCTTCCTGATCGTGTTGTTTCGCCTCAACGTTGGTCCCTTAACCCCAATTCTTTCGGCTTCCAGCTCACGATTCATTCAGCCTTAAGATTGATCTATCTAATCCTATCTTATCTACTGCTACGTCCTCGTTAAACTTCATTCCCTCCACTCTTTTTCAAACTGGCTTGGGACAGTCTTTGGCGGTGTTTCAATCCTCTACGTTTTAGTAATCGAGGTTTTGTTGATGTGGTGAACGCTTTACCTTCATTTCGTGAAAATAATGATTCAATTATTGCTGATTTCGTGTGAATGCGATAATTTTTGAACGGTTCCCTTAAAAGATGGAGAAACAACTTAAAAAATGAAAGATCTCTCTTCTTGACACCCAAGATTCTCGCTTGGTTAAAAAAATTGCCTTTGTTAAATGTCAAAATTAGCCCCTTTCCAGGTCAGTAACTAAATTTCCAAGTAAATTATGTTTTCATGTTTCGGGGCCAAAATTAGGGCAACTTTTTTGGTTTTATCTGGTTTTCGGCCGTTTACATGAAAAATTACTTGTGTACCAGTTTGGGACGATTGATCTGAGGCACTTTCGCTTGTCGACCTTGCTCTGCCCAAACTACAGCTCGTGAAATTGCCTCTAATCAGTCGTCCAAAACAGCGACAAATAACTAATTACTTCAACAGTAAAAATTGGTAAGGAAAGAATTGTCGAGGTTGTAAGCTTTTGGGAAGATCTACGTGACTTGAAAATTCACATCATAACGGCGACGAGAATCTTCACGCCCCATTGTATCGTCAACCACGTATTGAGAGCAACACTGAACTGAGTGTGTTATAATCGCTACACGTGTATTGACTGAACTGATCACAGTCATGAGATTTTGGTCGATCAAAAAAATAATTTAGAAATGGGTCCCTTCGTTTCTTTATGCTGCATAGTGAAATATCCAAGGTGTAAGTTGACTTTATCAGTGCAGCTGTACCTACTGCAGTATAGTACTTTCTCATAAACGTTGTCATGCTTTTGGTAGAACTATACGGTTGATTGATTCTGTTCGAAAATCTCTCACATCACGAAAATCGTTCATATCACTTGCTATAAATGCGTTCCTGTTCCTAGTCTATTTTGATAAATCATTATTCAGCTGTTATGAACTTTGTATTACTAAAAACTCCCAGATAATGAAAAGTCTGATGACTTGAAAGGGATCTCGCTGCCAACTAAAAACGTCCTCATTTAAGACTCGATCTTTTGATAGTAGGAACTTCTTAGAACAGAGTATTGATAACAAACCGAACATTCGAATAGCATGCATCGATTTGCTAAGCTCTTGTTTTCGGTGAGAGATACTAACTGTTGATATCAGTGTACAGTTCATATAAAATGCTGATGCACATTTCCATGTGCTATTAAATATTTCGAAAATATTGACGCGCACAGAGACTCAAAAAGCTTCTTTAACAAGATAACTTTCTTATGAAAATTTGATAAAAAAAACCTTTTTAGATGAAGAAAAACAAATAATTTATTTCTGACCACATCAAAAGCAGAAAATGTCTCCGGAATCAAATTCTTCGATTTAAAGATTTTCGATTAGAAAATAGAAATTATTAGCAATTAACTTAGTTAATTTATTATTTCACTTTTCGTATCATTTGTATGGGAAAACACGATCAAAACATTGGCTGTGGATGTTTAAATTTGAAACCGACAGCAATGTTTTGATGTGTATCTTCCACACACGTATATTTCCGAAATTTCCTTAACACTTTTAGCCGTTCACAAAAATATTTGCAATGTTTAACGCACTTAAAAATCGCGAATAATGCACAAAGTTAAGCAGAAATTTTCTCACATCACAACCGAATCAAATTGACACAAGAATAATAATGCGAGAACAATATTACGCGAACAGTGGTTCTGACATTTGAATTTTCTCTGCTCATTACCGTACCATTTAAAAATGTGACCAGCAGCTTCAATTCCAATGCATCAAGATTTCACAATTTTACTTTAAATTTCAGAAATAAATATAAGGATATTGTGTGTATTTCAAGATACAATGTCTACAATTCTTGGGAAGGGTCAGCATCGCAAAAAATGTGTACATTTATGTTCTCGATTTTGGTAACTGCTCGTTTGAATTTTTTATGGTGCGAATGTGAGCACCCCGAATCAAAAGTGTCAGAATTTTATTGAATAAAAACTTTGCTGGACAACTAGCGCCACTGTTGTTCATTAAATTAAATATTTTTGTCCCACAATTCAACCCAAAACTAGTCCCAAAACAGAAAACATGTTTTTCACTTTTCAACGACTGTATGAGCGAAACGTATCGTCAAATGTTCCCGTGGAATATTGTTCCACTCATGCTCATGAAAAAACATCGACGGAAGCATCAACGGATGTTCTTGTTTTTTGAGCATTAAAGAATCCAAGATCGTTGTATGTTCTATTTGTATAAGTTTATTGTCGATAAACTAGTAAAATAATGTTCTGGACAACGCATTTCTCAAAAATTGAAACGTTGGGTACTTATGACATGGGAACAAATAGTGGATCGATTGATCTATGTGCGATCTGCTGTTAGCCCACAATCACTCTTATGCCAAAAATAACCAGCGAAAACTAGTATAAATTGCCTCGAGTCTTAGTAATGTTAATTTAGTTCCTTCTCATAAATTGAGCCATTAGGCCCTCAAGTTAAAATAAAATAAAAAATTGCACACATTAGTCGTATGCAAAGTAAAAGCGACGAAGAAAAAGAATTGGTTCCTTTTCAAAAAAGGAAAACAATCGATTATCCTTCGACAAGTTCTGCGATAGTCTCATATAGTATCTGTAATTGTTGAATGTGTAGCAAATATTTACAAAAATATGAATTAAAATAACATGTAACTTCTCAGTGTCTGTTTTATTTTTCATTTCTGTTTTGATTCGCTAAAACTTGTCAGTGGTGGAATTGTAAAAGGGTGTCAGCACGTTTGATGTGTTACGAATACCAAGCAGTGCATCTGCGGTATTTTGATCGGAATTTTTAAACTCGTTTCTTACATAGAAACACAAAACTGAATGAGGAGATTGAGAAACATAAGTGGTATATGTGTGAATGTAACACATGGTTATAGAATCATACTTCAAGCGATCCTGTCGACGAAATAGTTCTTTCTATTACGATTACGATTTCTGTACATTTATTTGTTAGTGTTGACACTGTAAATAGGTGTAAACACATTGTAAAATTGTATCAAAATATAAAAAGCATTGCGGTATTTTGATCGGAGTTTTTAAACTCGCCCGAAATATTTGAAAGCACAATAGCATTTAAATGTTATCACTAGTGAGAACATCTAGCAAATCATACGCGTAATAGATATAGCGTTTGTTTCCATGTGTATTTATTCTGCTTACAACAGATTGTAACTGGTAGCTGGTTGTGTTTT
Organism: Bradysia coprophila; assembly: GCF_014529535.1. NCBI lineage: Eukaryota > Metazoa > Arthropoda > Insecta > Diptera > Sciaridae > Bradysia > Bradysia coprophila. The sequence goes on along the minus strand of NW_023503415.1, from coordinate 372,825 downwards.
CAAACAAATCCAACGAGTTTAAAAATTCCGATCAAATTATCCTGTTATATTTTGATAAATTTTTACAATGTGTTGACTAAATAGGTGTCAGAGTCAACACTAACAAATAATATAAATGTGAAGAAATGACGGAATCCATGGTCGAGAAAATTGTTTTACGGTTAGTTATAGCCTATAACTTCTAGGTCATATAGGCACATTTTTCAAGAGACATTTCCGAACTTGGAATGTGGATTGCTTTTGAATTTTTGTATGGAAATCGGCATTCAAACGTTGATATCTCCCTTGATTTTAAATAATAAACGCCAGATTTTGCTAGGTTTGCATCTTTCATGGACTTTTATCGATTGGTATACTTGTCTGTGTGCAACACTTAGAAGAAAATTTTCACTCAACGTTTCACATAAACGAGTATGCCAATCGATAAAACTGCATGAAAGATGCAAACCTAGCAAAATCTGGCGTTTATTCTTCAAAATCAAGGGAGATATCAACGTTTGAATGCCGATTTCCATACAAAAATTCAAAATATCGGATTGGACCGCTTCTTTATGCAGCTACGTACCATACCACTAAGCCCGTGGATACTAAACTATTAGCACAACGTTCTTTGAGTAGAACGATTCTTCGTTTGGAAAAAGTACATTTCTAGTACATTTCCATTTTTATTTGAAATCATAGGAGTCGATACTTCAAAAATTTAACTTTCATGATTCAGTTTTTTTTGTGTTCGTCATACGGGTGACATGTTTTTATTTTTTGTGATAGCAAAGGGGTTTAAAATTCCGATCAAAATTTTATGCTATGTATTATCGTTTGTGTGTTATTTGCTATATGGGCATTTCCGCGTACAAATGAAATCCGACATAAATGGTAGATGAGTGAAAATGGAAGGTTGTGGTTGTTTGTTTCGGCAGAAAGGGCCGAGTCGAAATTCGGATGTATCGTTGCGACGCGAATGCTGAAGAATAAATGCAAGATGCACAAGTACAGTAGTAATGACCTGGAATAGTCAAGACTGTCTTTGGAATGAAGGGTAAATATTTTTTTTCGCCGTATTGTTGTAGAAGTGGTGACATATAAATTTTCTGACATTTCTCGTTGCCACTAACAGATGGCGTAGGTACAATTCATTTTATGTCAAAGCCTTTAACCTTGCCTGGCGGATTGTTCGATCCTAGAGAATTAATCCTTTTACGAAATGTAACGTTAAGGAGTTTGTTCGATCTAAGGGAATTCATCCTATCAAGAAATATAACGTAAAGGCGGATTGTTCGAGACCTTTACGTTGCATTTCGTAAAAGGACGAATTCCATATACGATCCAACAAAACGGCTTAACGTTTTATTTTATAGAAGGATTATTTCTCTAGTAATCTACAAAACACATTCAAGTTATATTTCGTAAAAGGACGTTACATTTCGTAAAACGATGAATTTCTCAGGATCGAACAAACCGCCATTACGGTACATTTCGTAAAAATTTGAATTCCCTAGGATTGTGTACAAAACAAGTTTAATTTTCAAAATATCCGGATTTTTTATTCAAATTTAAATTTTTCCGGGTGCCAATAGTCTCTTTATAATACTGTGGCTAATGGCACCGGGTGCGATTAGCATTAGAATAATAAAGAGACTATTGGCACCTGGTGCCATTAGCCACAGTATAATAAAGAGACTATTGGCACCTGGTGCCATTAGCCACAGTATAATAAAGAGACTATTGGCACCCAGTGCCATTAGCCACAGTATAATAAAGAGACTATTGGCACCCGGTGCCATTAGCTACAGTATTATAAAGAGACTATTGGCACCCGGTGCCAATAGTCTCTTCCTTTGAAAAAAGTTCCCAGAAAATGTGAAAAAAATGGGAATTTTAGAACAAGTTCTCAAAAGGGCGGACTAGCGTCACATTTCACTAATTTAAGGGGTCTTGACTTATTTCCAATATCAGCTCATTCAATTATGCAAGTTGCTATACCTGCGAAAGCACAACACTGGAAAGTTTGTTAATTCGATAATCTCATTTATTATTGACCAATTGGTAATGGCAATTGAGCTATTATCACAGGTTCATTCATCCATACGAAAGCATTATGTTGATTTAGTCGGTTGGTAATCAATATGATTCTAAATCGATTATCTTTCCAAGTAAATAGAATCGCTGATGCACTGGAAATGAGAGACTGTTAGTGTGCTTACAGTTATAGTATTATCAGTAAAAGAAACCTTAAAAAGTAAAGGTGACACAAGTCCAACTTTACTTACAAAATATTTGATATCGTTAGAGATGACACATTCTGTGTCTGAATTCAAAAGGTTGCGTTTGCAATGTTTCTTTGGTAAAATTTTTGTGATCGGGTTTCACGAAAGTTCGACGAAAATCACCAATTCCCATAGGAACTTTGTATCTAACTAACGTAGCAAAATGGCCTATTAGGTGCAGGCCTTTACAGTGATGACATATGCCTCGATACTTCACGCAGTTTACGGCATTTCGCTGCAGCCTTCCAAGTGGGCGTTCAAGCGATACTAAAGTGTTGATCTTTAGATTAAAACAGCATCAACCAATCTGAAATCTATATAATCAAGGTATGGAGCTCACCATTGATGTAGATTCGCAGCTACTTGTCAGGTAATGAAGAATGTAAAAACAAGCTTAACGAACTTGGAGTCGATGATCATGTGACAATACCCTAGATATCTGAAAGAGTAAAATTCGTTCATCGGCCATAACGGTTTTTTGTGTTTTCTGGCACCTGGGGCTGGTGTGCATGCACATCCAAAAACAGGTTTTGCACCCTTTAAGGATTTCTGAGGTTTTTTGGGTTTTCTTCCCAAGCTTTGAGACCATTGATGTGGTAGCATGTTGGTTCCGAAATTCTAGCACTCCGCATGGCCCATCATCGTACCAGTTATAGAATTCAAGGAACTTGAGAGATTTCTGAGTTTTTTTTTTAATTTTTCATCCAGAGCTTTGACTCTATTGAGGTGGTAGCATGTTGGTTCTCAAAATTCCAAAGATTTCCTAAGATTCCATGATAACTTGATGGACCGTAAGTGATTTTTACGTACGCAATAGGGTTACGCACATACGCAATTTACGGGATCGTTCTCCACTCGTTTGGAGTAGAGGATTTGCGTCACACTGATTTACTAACGTGTGGGAATGATGAGAGGTTATAGGTTATATGACTATACACAGTTACAATAGTTGTGAGAGGATAAAGTTATGATTCGGTCGGGTATAATCAAGAAATGGCTTCAGAACGTGCAGTACTTCTTTGGTTATCAGAAGAAGAACACAGAACCCACTTGTGATGGAATTAATTGGAGTTATCGTAAGCTTACTGCCATTCATTTGCGCTGAGTATCTAGAGGCGGACCTGATAAGCCAATTGAACGACTTTTATCATTTTGATCACAATATTTATTTGGCACACTCATCGTCGGACCTGAATTGCTTCCCAAATTCCAATCAGACACAACAGACTCTTCATGTCTACGATAACGTTGATGACATTACTCTGTATCCAGTTGCAAGCAAAAATCCATTTTTAATTATTGTGCCCGACCAGTCCGATTACGTCAGTACCGTGCAAGTCTTAAGTCACATTTTGAGCATCCAACGAAGGAAACTCTACCTGAAAATCGGGATATTCTTTTCGCAAGCGACAACTACTGCCAATCTACGACATTTATTCGAATGGTGTTGGAGCAACAGATTGGCCTACATTTTCGCTTCAACAAGAGGGCGTTCGCTAACAGTTTTCACCTACAGTCCATTCGGTGAATTTGTCGTGGTAAATGTTACTGATGAAGCGTACAGCCAGTATTTCCTGAGCGAAAATGATAATTTTCGTCGACACAAATTCGTCGTTGGAGACAAGTTTAGGAATCATCGAATGTGGACTCTAATGTTGCAAAAGGTGAACGCTACGTATGTGGAGTATAAGACATTGCCCGCACCGCTGTCAGAATCTAAACCAAATGGGTCCGTTGACTTCAAAGTAATTCAGTACATCCGCGATCGACCCGATAACTCCATAACCTATATGGACACCTTGTTGTTTGGATCGCAAAATATTTTAGTTTCTCAATCGAGAAGTTATTCGGAATTTTACAGCTTTCTACGCGTGGTTTCTAGCGACGAATACCTTGGCTACTCCATCATAGTACTTGTTTCGGTTGTACTTGCCCTAATCACCTTCCGGTACATAGAACAGAACAGGATTTTAGTTGTTCAAAGTATAGCCGACATCGTGAATTTGTTGATGAACGACAACGGCACCATCAAATACCAGCAGCTCTCTCATGCGGAAATGTGTTTGATGATTTCGATGACATTTTCCGGTTTTATTTTCGTCAATGGCATTTTATCGATTTTCCAGAGCCACCTAACTCGACCATTCTATGAGCCGCAAATACGGACGATTCAAGACATTTATCGCTCCGATCTGAATATTTTCGTGTCAGACAAAAGTTTCTACGTAAATCGGCTGCTTGGCGCTCTTGATGACGCATCAATGGGGTCGAGTCATACCTGGCACAATAGAATTGTCGGCAAAGACGTGAATGCAATTCGTTCAGCCGCAATGCGCTTTGAACGAATGTCATTTCTGATCGAGCCTTCTTTTTATAAGCCCCTGCTCCTGGCCCAAAAACAACTAAATGTTCGCGGCTACGAAATTTGCCATTTCCGAAATCCTAACCCGCAACTCATCGCATTCGCAGTCAATGATGCCTTCCCGTTTATGGACCGTTTCAACGACATTATACGTCGAGTACAAAGTTCGGGAATATTTTTCCATTGGAGAGCAAACGATGACTTAGCCGAAACGAAAAGAATGGTCCGGCGATATCAATTGTTTTTGATGAATCAAACTGCAGCAAGTAGCAATGAAGATTCGACGCCGATGTTTCTGATCTGGGTGAATGCATTGGGGTGGTCAGGTGGTGTGATCGTTTTTATTTGTGAAATAATTTGGAAAAAAGCAGAAAGACTAAGAAATGTTTGCGTGGTGCGACTGACTGAAAGATATAATATGTGGACGGAGTAAGAATTCTTTCGGAAAAGTCTCCCAATAAAGATGCAAACTGGTTGAGTTGAGAATCGAACTACGCAACATTTCACGCTTTCTTGAGATTTTTGATTCACATTCGATGTTTTTGTCAGATCATAGCATGTTCCATGTTTGCATGGACGCTTTTGAAATGGGTTTCACAAAAAATTCTGGCCACTTTTAGAAACTATTCATTGAAAGCTGCGCGACGCAGATTTACGACTCATAGTTCGAGTAAGTTAGGTAGATGCTATTTGCACCCGGATGCAAATAGACATATAAAGACTATTTTGCACCCAACCCCAACAAAATCTACGGAAATCATGTTTTTAGCCCCGTACGAAGTACGAAGGGGCTTATAGGATTACGATGCCGTGTGTAATTGATGGAATTCGAAGCAGACGGTAAGGGCAAAGTGTTTGCCTATGTTCATAGATAACGAATCCGCAATAAAAATTTTGTCTGTCCGTCTGTCCGTCTGTCACGTCGATATCTTGAGTAAATCAAATCCGATTTCAAAAATGGTTGTTGCAAGGTAGTTGAAATAGTGAGGCTAAGTTCGAAGATGGGCGATTTTGGGTCGACCCCTCCAGAGCTGGGGCCCCATAAGTGCTTTAACGTTTTCCAAAGATTTCTCTGGCCATTTAAAGACTACACTTGTAAGTGATACATCAAATGAAAGGTATTTACAATACCTATCCACAAAAAAAAAGTTTATGGAAATTGGATGACCGACTCGTGAGTTAGACCCCTTGGTGTGAACTAGGTACAGGGCGGCAAGCCGTTTTTGCTTGTAGGTTAGTCAAATTTGAACGGATTTAGATGGATTTTGATTTATTAGATAGGTATTGACCGTACCAATCAGGGAAAAAAAAGTTTATGAAATTCGGTTTACCGGAGCGTGAGCTAGGTCTCTTGGAGTGAGCTTATATGTGGCTACTCGGCCGTACAGTGAAGGTGGTGTTTTTTGTTAATATCTCGAGTAAAATTTAACCGAATTTCATGAATTTTTTTTTGTTTGAAAGGTACTAACGAATGTAAAGCAGCCGTTGTACTTTCCACCTCCTAACAAAATGGCCGTCGGCCGCCATTTTGGATTTTTGTAAAATCAATATAAATAGGTGAAAATGATAATTACAAAATCACTGATCAGTGGGAAGTGTAGTTTGTGTTACTTTTGAAAGGAACGTCGTACGGGGCTTCGTAATTGCGCTATGCGCAATTTTTAAGACGTACACATTGCATAAGAATTTTACGACGTTTACGGGCGCAATAGGCTTACGGTAAGAGTAGGGCGACGGACGAAGTAGGGTCACGTGCGCAATAGATGTACGGGTTTGTACGGGGCTCAGTCGCAGCAAACGCTCCGACTGTTCTGACGGCTCGTTTTTTAATGTAAATTATTAGAAAAAAAGTTACAGTTTGATTTCAGAAACGTGAGCTTATTGTTCTTAAAACGTAACGAAGAAAGTAATACTTGACTAGCCACTTTATTGGAGATACGCCAATTGTACTCTCACCACAAAAACTTATGTATTCGAATCTGCAAAGCTGCCTTTGTTACACTATTGTGAATACCTCGTCACTCGAACAGTGCGGTCGTTAGTCCCGGGTGCTTGAGTTTCGATTTTTTTTTATATCGCATGTTGTTTGTGGGAAAAAAGTATAGAAAACTAATTTTTTTTCCGGAAAATGGAAAATCGATTTTCTGGCCGGAAAAGCCAATTGTATGAAAAATTTAAAAGTGTAGTATCTCGCGATCCAGATGACTTTTTTGAGATTTTATTTTTGCGTTAGTTAGAGTGATTCAAAGCTGAAATATTAATGAAGAACTTTTTTCTTCGAAAAACAAAATAGCGGCGGTGTTCATGTTCCAAGAAAAAATGACACGGAAAATTGGTCATTTTTGAAACCGTCTATCTTGGCCTATTATCCGATTTTGTTATAGATGGGCGTTTTGGAAAGCTAATAACTGGCATTATTGAGCTCTTCCCGAAAGAGCTTGAACCATTTTGTGGTTTCCACGATATTAACTAGGATTACCACTTGTTTTAACCATTAAGAGCTTTTTCTTAACGTACCTCCTTAGAGGATATTTTTATATTTTATAAACACTTATTGTATTGCTTTTATTAACATTTTATTTATCACTTTTAAGTACTATTTAACAATCAACTTATATTCAATAGTTATGTATGTTCCTGGTCAGGCATTAGAGAAGCCTGCCAGGAACTAAGTTTTACTTGTTCACTCTTCAAGTGCAGATTAAACTCTCCCCTTATTCATTGAATGAATGCAGTATTTATACTTAATCTAAACAAAGAACTTATTGTTATAATTACAATCACTTATAATTATCATGGGAAGTATTCTAACGCTTGGTTCACATAGTAATTAAGCAATGCACCGGATGTGACGTTCATCCTTTTCCATAATTTGGTTAATACATTTATTCCAAAAGTATTTGGAATAAATGTTTCAAGAATGACAATTTATTATAAACATTTCCAAGAAATGTATACCATAAATCATTTAGCATCCTTTTACTACATATTTCGCGTAATGCATATCATATTACACGTTAATGATTGCAATGTTTACATTCGCGCGTATAATTCTTTACATTCGGTTATAATATAATTCTATTATACATAATTCACATAATTATACAAAACTGCGAGGGATGTTATCATTCCAATAAAAATAATAATTTTCCAGTGAATTCACCTGGATGTACGAAATCGTTAATGCATTGGGCATGCGCGAGCATGAATATGCGCGCGCATATAGTAATTCTTACATGCGATCTGAATGTATAGAAATTTCATATCATTATCATGTACAAGCATCATATCACATCATAATCAATCGTTTGAGTATGAACATACTCCCGGACATTGAACTGTTAAGTTCAATCTCTAAATATCCTTTATCCGGACGTGTATTTCACTCATACTTTTCATAATCAATCAATTGAGTATGAACATACTCCCGGACATTGATCTATTAAGGTCAATCCCATGATATCCTCATTCTTTTAACGATATGTCACATCTATTCTATCACATTTACAACAATATTTGGAACAGCTATAGCGATAGGTAGCTAAATTTATTTCGCCATTATTTTAGCAGGAGCTAGCCATTAATGTGACATTGCGTCACACATTTTTCAAATGCTTCCACCAATGTTCAACAATTATCATACATTTTGTTACATTATATTATTTTATCATAATCTTTTTTGTCTTTGAGCATTTTTGCCCTTTATTTGGGAAATAAATTTTTGTCCCATTTTGTGAGTTTATATAATTCAATTTAATTAATTGAACACCGCCAAAGACTGTCCCAAGCCAGTTTGAAAAAGAGTGGAGGGAATGAAGTTTAACGAGGACGTAGCAGTAGATAAGATAGGATTAGATAGATCAATCTTAAGGCTGAATGAATCGTGAGTTGGAAGCCGAAAGAATTGGGGTTAAGGGACCAACGTTGAGGCGAAACAACACGATCAGGAAGCCCAAGGATAGAACGATCCCAGAATTCTTATTAGCTACTAGGTTAAGCTTTTCAACGACGTCCTTTAAAAGACGTCAATAACCTTTTGCTCAGATAGGTTCAAAAGAATGGGCAAAGCTTTATGGAAAAGAATGTTCAAAAAGAGTAACACTACCCCGTCGGGCACTGTGCACTTTGATAGGCACTGTGGTCCCGGTACGTGCAGAAATGCGCGGGTCAGAGCTCGGGGATTACCGGGGGCGAGCAAAGTAAAGCTTTCATACTCACCAACCCGCAGTAGCAAGCGTGGTGTTTTAATGCTAAAAACCTTCAAACGAAGCCACAACGAATTATACATTGCCACATATAATGCCAGAACATTGTCGTCAAGACAAAAAATGCAAGAAATGGAAGAAGAGCTAGAAAAGATAAAATGGGATGTTGTGGGAGTGAGCGAAGTGAGAAAACCTGGAGAGGAATGCCTGAAATTACAATCAGGGCATACATTCTTCTACCGAGGAAGTGACAGTCAGATGCTGATGCACGGTGTCGGATTGTTCATAAACAAGCGGTGGTCGGATCGCATAACTCACACGAAAAGCATATCCGATCGAGTGATATACGTAAGCCTGAAGATAAATAACAGATACAGTGTCAAATTAATTCAGGTTTACGCACCCACGTCCACCCATGATGACGAAGAAGTAGAAAGATTCTATGAAGATGTCGAGAAAGCTCTGGACGAAAACCCATCACATTACCAATATCTCATCGGTGATTTCAATGCGAAGCTGGGAAAACGAGAAGAAGACTCCGAAGTTTCTATTGGCAGTTTTAGCAACGACCAAAGAAATGAGCGTGGAAATGTTTTACTCAACTTCCTACAGCAACACAATTTGTACGCAATGAATTCATTTTTTGCAGGAAAGCCTCAACGTAAATGGACTTGGGCTAGTGCAGATGGTGTAACGAAAAATGAGATCGATTACATCATAACTGGCTGTAAGTCAACCGTTAAGAACGTTACGGTCCTAAACAATTTTTCAACAGGTAGTGATCACCGAATGGTTCGTGCAAGAGTCACGTTAAATACCAGATTTCAAAGATCACAACTAGTTCAGAAAAGTGAAAGGATTGACGTACAACGGCTTTACACACAAAATGAAGAATTTGCTACGAAAATGACTGCCGAATTAGATAACGTCAACAATCAATGTGAAACATTGGACGAATTGAATACCAAAATCGTCGATACAATAATGGGTTTCATGAAATCCAAATGCAAATCCGTCCAAGGGAAAGAATCAAAACTCAGCAGAGAAACATTAGACCTGATCGCAAGCAGAGCAGAGTTGGTAAAAAACGGAGGACGAGATTCGGTGGAATACCGGAACTTGTCTAAAAGTATCAACAAAGCAAGGAGATCAGATGAAAGAAAATATAATGTCCAATTGGCTCAAAACATAATTGAAGCTAACTGCAATATGAAAGTCCTACGGAGAAAAATGACAAACGCCAAAAAAGAAATCTTCAAATTACGAGACAAAACAGGAACGATCCAAACGGATCGAAATGCGATATTAAATATTGCAACAGAATTTTATGAGAATTTGTTTTCTTCAGCAAGACAGAGTCCAACGGAAGAAACCGAAGATAGACCAATAATAAGAAACGTGGGATCGGATGATATGCCCGACATAACTGTTGATGAAGTCAAGGCCGCAGTAGCCGAGATGAAAAACAAAAAGTCTCCAGGAGAAGATGGTGTTCCAGTGGAAGCCATTAAACTAGGTGGAGACTCCTTATTAAAGGCAATCACGGCTTTGTTTAATCAATGTCTCCAATGGGAAGAAGTACCAGAAGCTTGGGAAAATGCGGTAATTACATTGCTGCATAAAAAAGGAGACATAACAAAGCTGGAAAATTACCGACCCATAAGCCTATTGTCAACACTCTACAAGTTGTTTATGAAAATCATTACGAAGAGGAACACTAACAAGTTCGACTTCTACCAACCTGTTGAACAAGCTGCTTTCAGATCTGGTTTCAGCACAAACGACCATTTGCAAGTGATGAGAACGCTTATTGAGAAGTGTCGTGAATACAACATCGACATAGTCTTGCTATTCATAGACTTCGAAAAAGCTTTCGATTCAGTGGAAACATGGTCGATATTGGACGCATTAGACGAATGTAGAGTAGACTCAAGGTACTCCAACACAATTCGATATGTGTACAAAAATGCTACTTCATGTATAAAACTTCATAAGAGCACGGAGAAATTCAGAATTGGCCGAGGTGTAAGGCAGGGTGACACCATTTCACCGAAATTATTCACGGCGATTCTGCAGAGTGTTTTTAGGAAGTTAAACTGGAGTAAAATGGGAATAAAGATAAATGGAGAGTACCTGAGCAATCTCCGCTTCGCTGATGACATTGTACCGATAGCAGCGAATCTAGGTCAGGCTCAGCTTATGCTACAACAGTTAAGTGAAGAGGCAAACAAAGTTGGCCTCAAGATGAACTTATCGAAAACAAAAGTCATGACCAACATCGGGGACGATAGAGAAATCAAAATTGGTGACACTGTCATTGAACGAGTCGACAGCTACGTATATCTAGGACATAAGCTGAAGTTAGGTCTGGACAACCAAACTGCAGAAATAAGACGTAGGATTGGTCTTGCATGGGCAGCGTTCGGAAAACTCAGACTAATTTTCAAAAGCAAAATGAATAATAGTCTGAAACGCAAAGTTTTCGACACTTGTGTCCTTCCAGTGCTCACTTATGGAGCGGAAACGTTAACTTTAACGAAAGCATCCGAAGAAAAATTGAGAGTGACACAAAGAGCCATGGAACGGAGTATGCTTGGAATAACACTCAGAGACAGAATGACGAATCAATGGATTCGACAACAAACCAGGGTCGTTGATGTCATGGAAAGAATAGCATCTCTGAAATGGAGCTGGGCGGGACATATTGCAAGAAGGACAGACGAACGTTGGACCAAAAAGATCATGAACTGGCGACCATATAAAAGACGAGCTATAGGTAGACCACCAGAGAGATGGACAAACGGAATTAAGAATATTGCAGGTACAAACTGGCAGCAAATGGCAATGGATCGTACGAAATGGAAAGAAGTTGGAGAGGCCTACATCCAGCAGTGGATAGAAACAGGCTGAAAAAGAAGAAGAAGAATTTAATTAATCTTTCAAAGTATCTGATTGACAAATGTTTTTAACAACTAAATCATTTTGACTCAATGTAAGTAATGGTGTGATCTTTACTTTCCATTAATCTACTACGGAACTGTAAATGTATTGAAAAATGCCCTTTTTCTTTATGACACTATCTCATCTATTTAATATTGGAAATTAAAAACATTGTTTTCATGTTACGATCATTATTTTTTCTCATGTTAATCGTATTCTCTGTGATTAGAGAAATTTTCGATTTTACAGTGAACGACATCTCAAATGTCTCACTATCATTTTTTTCAGAGAATGTCATTGTGAATTTGCAATGACACAATAAAATTCTTAGAAAAATTTGACAGTGAGACATTTGAGATGTCGTTCACTGTAATTTAAAATTGTGTACAACTTTTCTTTCGCAATATCAGTAAACACAAAATCCTTTGAAATTCTTTTGTCAAGAAGAAAATACAGTCATTGAGTACTATTGATAATTGAATTACTTAGACTTGTTACAATTTCAACACATATTATGTACTTAATGTATTATTTCAATTCAATTAAATTGTCATCTAACGTCATTTTCGTGTGGCAAGCAAGAACATTCTTTACCATAATTCCAATAAACATACACAAATTTTTATTAAAAATCAAACTTTTGTGATTTACTGATTGAATTTCTATTTTGTCAATTTTGGAAATTCTTGTTAATAATGATAAGGAGCAAATGTGTGAAGTTACTTTATCCATCACGTAATTTTTACATTCGTAGGAATAAAGATCATCATGAGATCATTCCACTGTCTCTAGTTTGTAATTTTGAATGATGTAATTTCATTTTAATTAACTGCACAAATTGCAGGTGTTTAAAAACCTTTAACAAGGAACACGCAAACGAGTTTTTATCAATGCTGACATTGAAAAGTTTGTGACTTCAAAATTCGATCGCTGCCTTCTAATTAGATCTTTCATGTCAATCAAAACGGAGTTCTAAACCTTACCGTATTTGGCAATGGTTTGATAAGGAACGGTAAATCCTCCCGGACAAAATTAAATATAAAAAATTTAATTTTACATAGAATAGATTAAGGAATTTGTTTATGTATTGTCCGCTGACAAGTAGATTCGCCACCGGTTTCTTGTGGGTTTTGGTTTTTCTTTTTTATATGTTGCCACACGTTATTGACAATTTCAAGATATTTTTATTGGGAGGTTACGCTGGTCGCTTGGTGAAAAATGACTTCACCTAGCACAAATTAAAGACCTTGCACATATGTTTGACATTGCAATGCGGACAACATAAAGAGACTGAATTTCAAAACCCACCGAAACCCCGTGCTTCTATCTACATACAAAACACATACCGAACAAGTCAATCTTAATCTATTATCCCCATCACATTAATGTGGAATTCTTTCCCAATCGCCGAACACAATAAACGAGAATATCGTTCTGTATGTTACAGTATGTTACTGAGACGACATAATTTATTATCTTTAGCGCCTCTCATTTGCAAAGATACACGTCCGTCATATGAATTATTTGTGAGTTTTTCCATTTTTTAGAAAATGTAGAAATTTTAAAATTTTACTATCCCAATATTTTCTCAAAGTAATAAGCTTATTGATTTGAAAAAATTGCAAGAACTGAATTTCAACGCACTTTCCATATGAATTGCAGAAATACATTATAATTCGACCCTTTTTTACAAACAAATATAACCTTACTCATGCAAGGAATAAGTTTGAAATTCAAATTGCTTCTGTTTAAGATATCATTCATAACTTCATCGAATTGAGACAAGTGCTTCAAAGTATCAAAAACTATAATTATTAATTATCCAAATAGTTCATTTCGACGACGTTCATTACCGAATTAAAAGAAGAGCAATACTTAAATCATGTCATATTATGAGTCAATTCGGTCACTTCTTACAATTGTTAAGTTCTTGAATTGGTCAGTTGGAAGCGTGGAAGCGTGGAAGCGCTTTGCGGTTATTTTTTATCGAAAAAAAAAAAATCTTTTTGTAGTGATTATTTACAAAGAACTGCAAGATACTCCTGGCCGTTAAATCCTAATAGATTTAATCAATTATTCCAAAAAATTCTATAATTTTTATTCGTATTTTAAATTGGAGAGTCCTTATACACGAAAAATATCGTGCTGCCCCATCAATTATTCTTTTAAACTTTTTTCATTTTCATTTCCTAAACAGTCGCGCTTAGGAATCAAATGACATTAAACAGCCAATTTTCTTTCAATTTTTCGTGCGGTTTTTCAATTGCCTGACTTCGGAATAAAAGATAAAATCCTTTTCTGATTGCAATGATAGATATCGAAAGACACTTCCGGGTTCTAAATTGTGATTACTACTGTTTCTTGTTAAAGGTTTGTAATGAACCCATCCACGGTGTTCATATTGATTAATGATTGATAATTGAATATTTCTTTGCAAACTGCAACAATGGCAATTTTCATATATTTTCAACTTCAAACAAGTTATTTACTTGGTTCCTAGAATGCATCAGAAAGATCAAATGTAATTATTATAATATTGCTCAATTGTTTCATTCCGAAAGTTTTTAATTTTATGCATTTCTTTGGTCATTTCAATTAAGTTTCCGCTATAGAAATCAGCAGCGATTAAGAACAGGAATAACAAAATTTTAAGGTCACATTTAAATTTTATGGAATTCTTTCTGATGCAATCTTTTTCATGAACATTTATTCGTAGTTTGCAATAATACATTTTAATTTCTCATCTGGCACATTAGCCTAGGCTACCATTGAACGTCAGTTAACATCGAACGAAAAGCAAATATTAAGGCTGCTCTACTATCCCTTTAACGCCAGATGCCTTGTCCCCAAAATCAAAATATGTTGAATACCAGATCCTAATGTTCCATAAACGACTATAACGACCGCTCTACTGGTCAGCTGATTTGCCATTTATTAAAATCTTGTTTGTGATTGCTTATTCTAGATCGTGCTATTTCTTTTACGACCACCGAACATCCACTGATCCGACATATTGCGTCCAATATGCCTGCGATCTTCTTACTCCATTTTGCGTCCAAAATACAGCAAGAGTGTAGATATTCACTAATCATATTAGAAATGCATTATCAGATATCACAATGCACTTGTCGAAACTGTCAATGTGGTTTGTTACTTAGCTGCGTCCAAAATACAGCAAGAGTGTAGATATTCATTAGCTGGTTTCCATGTTGACTTCATCAATGACGCATGACTTGTTGAGTCATTGTGCTCATCGTCCTACGATGGTTGTTTCCGTTTGCTTGTTAAACTTTTCCATTTTTCTGTTATTACTGTCCATTTCTCAGACTGGTGCTGTAGTTTTGGCCATTTCCAGAAATCGGATTTTAATACGGCAATGCACCGGATGTGACGTTCATCCTTTTCCATAATTTGGTTAATACATTTATTCCAAAAGTATTTGGAATAAATGTTTCAAGAATGACAATTTATTATAAACATTTCCAAGAAATGTATACCATAAATCATTTAGCATCCTTTTACTACATATTTCGCGTAATGCATATCATATTACACGTTAATGATTGCAATGTTTACATTCGCGCGTATAATTCTTTACATTCGGTTATAATATAATTCTATTATACATAATTCACATAATTATACAAAACTTCGAGGGATGTTATCATTCCAAGAAAAATAATAATTTTCCAGTGAATTCACCTGGATGTACGAAATCGTTAATGCATTGGGCATGCGCGAGCATGAATATGCGCGCGCATATAGTAATTCTTACATGCGATCTGAATGTATAGAAATTTCATATCATTATCATGTACAAGCATCATATCACATCATAATCAATCGTTTGAGTATGAACACCACTCACCTCCAAATTTAAGTTTTGTTAAATTTGTAACATTTTTCCTCTGTCTTATTGTGGCAATTTAAATTAAAACAAGACATCAGAACAGTCGGAGCGTTTTCTACGACTGAGCCCCGTACGACCCGTAATCCTATTTTGTCCGTAACCATAATACGTCCGTAGCCCTGATACGCCCGTAACCCTAATACGTCTACAACCCTCTAATACGTCTGTTACCAAAATGCGTACGTAACCCGATTGCGTCCTTGACATTATTGCCTACCTAGCCCAAGAACGGCATGTGCAAATTTACTGAAAGTGTACGTCTTGAAAATTGCGCATAGCGCAATTGAGTTACAAACAAATTTTTTTTAAATTTTTTATCGATGGAGAACCTAATTATAAGACACTTTGTCTCGTATCATATGCCAAAAAAAGTTAAAACTTTTTTTATAAATCATTTTGAAAGTCACTGAAAACACGAAAATTCGAATCGAAATACAAAATTTTTTGACATACTGTATTTCTATTCGAATTTTCGTGTTTTTAGTGACTTTCAAAATGATTTATAAAAAAAGTTTTAACTTTTTTTGGCATATGATACGAGACAAAGTGTCTCCATCGATAAAAAATAAAAAAAAAAAATTGTTTGTAACTCAATTACAAAAGCCCGTACGAAGTACCTCTCAAGTAAAACCAACAATTTACGACGTAATTTTAGGAACCCAAATTTTTTTTGCCAATTTCCTATTCGGTATTACCTCTCAAATTAAGTAAAAACTAGCAAAATCAGATGAGATTTACTGGATTATGTGCAAAAAACACTTAGGGCCTAGCAGGGCCTATTTTTTAGAAACATCGTTTCTAAAGTTTCTTGAGTTTCTCAAAGTTTCTTAAAGTTTCCTAAAGTTCCTTGAGTTTCTCAAATTTTATCAACTTGAGAATCAGGAAATTTCAATAATTGTTTATTATGAAGAATTCAGCCAAATAAACACCAGACTTTATCATAGTTGAATGATTTCAGTATATTGTCGAAAATGCATCATACCACTCATTCTGCTTCGAATTTTAGCTTCTAATGTTCTTCGTTTATGCACAAGCTTTTGTAGATATACCTTTAGTTTAATTCATTCATTCATTCAGCTTAATTTTCACTGAAAATGTCGACGTGTACGTCTAGAAGTGTTACGATTTTCGACTGTAACTTACATTATGCTTCTCATTCGTCAAAGCTAAGTTGAAGTAGTACATTTTTGCGTGTAACTCGTGCAATATATAAGTTGGCCAATGGTCTTACACTTGTTGTTTTTGTTTATTCGCCGTTTGCTTCGAAATGGTTTCTCTTTGATTATTGGACAGATGCGGCGACAATGGAGTAAATAAAATTCGTATTTTAGTTTGCAATATTTCGGGTCATATTTCGAATAATTTCATTATTTATTGCCGATAACAAAGGTAAACAATTCCGTCGAGAAGTAGAACCGAATGTTTTTTCATGTTTGCTAAATTTGTAAAAATATTTCTGAATTATAGCCTGAAGATGGGTCGAAATATGACCCGAAATATTGCAAACTAAAATACGAATTTTATTTACTCCATTGTCGCCGCATCTGTTCAATAATCAAAGAGAAATGGTCTTATACTGGCTTAGCTCATACATTGTCTGAATGACACAGAAAATTGTGCACTAGGAACTCATATTTCATGGATGAATGGAACAGTATGTAAGTTGTCATAGCCTTGGTCTTTATAAATAGAACTATTTTTGATTTCTTATACTTTTTAGATCGTATTTGTCTTACACTATTAATTTTAGGCGATTTCGCGAAAACCGTGAAATGTAAAGTATTTTGAACTATCGAATTTTAGGCTTTAGAAGAATTTTCAAACGCCATTTATTGAAATGGTGAAGAAATTAGGTCTTTACTATTTCTTTCCAAAAACTCAATTTTTTTTGCTAAAAAATAGTGGGGAAGTGTGACAAATCCAGTTCTTGGATAACGAGTCAGAAATGAAATTGGTTCTTTGATTGATGTTTTACGCAAAAAATTATGTAATAAAAATCGAAAAAACTTAATTCTGCTAGCTAGGTGGACATTTTCCATTCAAAAATTTTATTTTATACACAAACAATTCTGTGCTAAATTGATGGAACAATTTACAACCACAACAATATGCATTTAAGATGTACATTTTAAGAAAAAAATGAATTTGTATTGAACTTGTGCTTTCCAAAGTAACAATACCTAGATTAGTGGTGCACTCGACTTTTTTCTTAAATATCACAGAATTCTATGTAAATAAAAAATATTTCTTTGAGATTTCCAGGGGTGGAATTACGGCTGCATTTTTCTATTCTCTACTCTACCTAGTAGAGAAATATTGTACACATTATGTGAACCTTAGAGTAATTATACCTAGAGAGGAAATTCGCACTACGAAAAGCGGTCCCGACATCAATGTGTATGAGATACATTTACGTAATGATTTACGTAGAGCTTCTACCAATACACTCACATTTGAGATTTCTGTCAAAATATTTCTTGACGTTGTTCATCGAAACAGTCTTATGCGTTGAATGTTATTTATTTTTAAATTTCATCAGTGAAACTTACAAAAAATAAATAAAATTGCGATGGTCCATTACTGTTCTATTAAAGGGTGTATGTCCCGAAGTAATGCGAAGTAGAAAACATAGTTTTTCTTAGTAATTGATGTGCACATAACCACATTCTTGCATATTGTCTCCCCAGATTTTTTTGACATAGTTTTCCGTCTGATCAAACCGATTGCAAGAAATGGAAATAAATAATTCATCAATCAAACAATCAGCAATGTTACATGTACAAACGCACCCAAGTATGTGAAAATCACTTCATGGAAAGTGACATCAATAGAAATAATCACAGATCCACGTGTTGGATGTGGTTGCGTTTTGTCTCAATGTTTTGTCGTTACTAGCAATAGGTCGGATCTTCAGAATAAATAATTAATTCAACTATCAGTCAATTGTTTATTCGAGGGACAGTGCAAAAATGACTTTTGTTAAAAAATAATACAAAAAAATTCCGACAGAATCTGTTAACTTGTCTTGTATACCAAATTTCCAAGCGAATTTGAGATATTGGGGGATCGTAATTTAAATTAAACGCCATTGTTCTTAATCACAGAAAATGACAGTCCAGCTATATCACTTATTTTTGTATCAAAATTTTCACAAGAAAAAAGTAAAAAAAAAATGATTGGTAACTTAATTCAAATTTTATGCGCCGAAATTTGCCCTCTTAATTAAGAGGGCAAACACATACTACCAAACATTTCGTATTTGATGTTGGGACCACATATTTTACGTAATTTTGTTCGAAATTTCCTCTCTAGTTATAATTACTCTAAGGTATGTAATGTAATTTATGTTCACCCCAGTGCAATGATTCAAGAATACGAAGTTGTTTTTCGATATTGTCCACAAAAGTTAAATCTTACTTACACGAAAAACAATTAGGAAGAGATCTTCTAACTAGATATTTTTAATTTAAAATGAAAAGTTTCCTATATTTCTCGAATTTCTGAAGTTTCTTTAATGTTTCTTAAGTTTCCCAAATGTTTCTCAAGTTTCTAAAATATTCTTAAGTTTCCAAAAGTTTCTTAAATGTTTCTTGAAAGTTTCTAAAAAATAGGCCCTGATCGCGGCCCTCAAAATTTGCAAAATTCCTACTAGGTAGGAAAGTAGAGTCCCTTGTAGTCTGAAAAGAGAAGCATCCTAACACTAGAACTTCAAGGACATCATTAATTTTTCTTCATTCCGGACTGGATACTTACCTTTTCTGAGGTAAATATTGGTCTGTTCACAATTTCAAACAGCAAAACACTTTATTTATTCATCAAGTTAATTGTGACACATTTGCTACTTTTCACTCGTCAGTGGCTCATTCCAACAAATTCGCCGGCTGGTATTCACATTTTCCAAATTTTTCCTGGAAGCGCATCATTCGACATTCGCTCCTCAGTTTCTTCTTATTTCCACGAGCGGAAAATTGACCATGTCCCACCATTCGCCATGGTTGTTTTCCCTCGTTCTATTTGCCATATTTCCCAAGTTATGGCTCTCATAGCTCATACGTCCAAAATAAGCGAATTTTGCGAAAAACCATGGAACCTCAATTGTCTTTTCAACGAACTTTCTATCTGCAATATTTATTGAGATGTGGCTCACTCAGTTGACATACTAATACAGCGTTACGCGCTCTGGATAACATGCAATTGGATAGATGTGGGACTCTTCCTAATTCACACCACTAAGTTTAAGAATGGAGGGAGAGTAGTGATTGAGGAAAACACAACGGACCCAACGAAGAATGGCCTCATTGCTCAGTTGCGATGAAAGTAGCTACTTCTTCACAGTCAAGTCAAGTAAAATTTTCGTTTTAATTTCGAGCTTTGGTGGGTTACATTTGGGATTTAGGATATTGATGAAAACGAACTCAAATTTTGGATTTCCAGGATGTCCTGCAGTTTCCCGGCAATTGTCAATTTTTTCATACCTGGCAAGCGAGCAACTATGTCCATCAGAAATGATTCTGCGCTGTCACATTTGTCAATTCGAATTTGTTCTAGATTCGGGCACATTGCCGTTAGAGCCAGTAATGTTTCGAACGAATTTTCCACATTGTAAACGTTCAGACATTGAGATGTTCGAGAAAAACCACAGAACTGATGCATCCGGTCAATTCGTAAATGTGCAGATGAACGAGTTCCGGACAAAACTTTGCAATACTGTTGATACTGTCACCATTCAGACGATACAAATCGACTTCTAGTTTTGTTAGTTTCGGACAATTTCGTAGCAGACCATCGATAACATCACTGTCAATGCTTCTCTGTACCTGTAATTTCCTTATGGAGTAGTTCGACGAAAGGCTTCGGTAGAATATTCCATCTCGTGGAATGGACAAATCGCGAATGTCCAACGACGTTAGTTTCGTGCATGTATTGAACGAGATTCGTAGGAAATCTGTTTCCAGCCGATCGTCCAAATTAAACATGCTGCAGTCGAAAGTTAGGTCGCGTAAACTGTCAGCTTGCAGCAGAAAAAATTGTTGAAGATTCTCATTGAAAACTGTTACATTAGTTGCGCATATATTGGGGTGATATGCTTCAAAGGAATTCAGCTGACATTTAACACGTTGAACATCGATGTGCTGAAACGCTTCCATACAATTCCACAGGGTTAGGGTGTCTACTCGTGCAAATCTGACTATCGATTGAGCGATCGATTGAAAGTCTATTGGTCGTGATGAGTTATCAAACTCCCGAATGCATTGTAACTGTTGAAGCTCCGGGGCATCGATGTGTCCTAAGATCGTAAAATCATTTCCGATGACTCGAAGTGTTGTAAGTTTTGGCATTTTTGTTCGACGTATGGTCTGGTCGGTTCCGCCAATCAGGCTAACATTTTCGAAAGACAATTCCTCCAGTTCCGTCAGACGTGATAAAAAGGTGAAAAGTTCATAGCAGTCAATTGTATCACAGATTCACAGTAGCGGCCCCGTTGTATATGAAACGTTCTCACTCTACCCGATCCAATGGGAATTCTAGTCCAATCTGTGGTTTTTGTCGTTTCGATTGCGAAATTCTGATGGTTTCTCCTCGAGTGCCGTTCGACTTCGATTTGAAAACGGAATTTTTGCATAGTGGATGCTGACGATCCGATCAATTCATTCCATCGTTTGGCGACTAGCGATGCATTCATTAGATCTTTTGCATTCAACTGACTGAACACTTCCAGTAAAATGTTATCGCACAGTTGTTCAATGGTTGTCGTCTGTCCGTTTGTTGCTGTACGGTTGTGTTTACCAAGTGTATCGTCGCACCACATTTTATTTTAACGTTTGTTCGATCGTGTGGACATCGCGACTGAAGTTAAATTAAAATTTTCATTTTAGTTGTCAAACCATCTGATCTGGAGGGGGAAATCGCTAGCAACACTTGGTGAACAGTGGAATTGTCGGAATCAAAAAAAATTATTGACTCTTAATTGCACTAATTTCGAAATTTCATTGTCGAATTGGCATTTTTGGGACTGGTTTTCAGTTATTGAATTTCCCCTCGTGATGGTATGATGTATGTGTTGGTTGTAATATTTTAGGTTGGTACACTGTAAATAGATTTCGTAAACATACGGGTAGGTTGCCAATTTCATAGAGTATTATGATGAAAGAGAAAGAAATATTTTGACAAGTAGCCCAAGGCAACTTATAATAAACTGGTCTTCGGTCTTCTCACTCACATCACAGCATGTTGAAAGAAAAGCAAACACTTTGACAAGTACCCCAGGGCAAGTAATAATTAAATGGTCTTCGGTTTTCTCGCTCTGATCATAACACTCTATTCCTCTTGAAATGCAGACATTCGCGGAAATCATTGAAGTAGATAGCGTTGAAGTAGCGATTCCTACTATTGTTGAAATTTTATGGATTTTGTTCCGAGCGCAAGCAGCAGTGCCGTTTTTTTAAGCGAGAGCTCTGCCCAAGTTTTTTTTTAGATTTAGCGGGAGCGTTGTTGAAATTTGCTAGTCTAAAGGAGTGGTGAGGAGTTTCGAAAATAGGAATGTATATTCTGTTTGAAGGTTTGAGCATGAATAGCTCCGATATCCAGGTTCAGAAAGTCCACCATACATTTCTGAGCCTGTTCGACATTGTCCTGAGTCCGTCTCTTGTTGAATTTGTACGAGTCTTGAATAGTGTTGTTATCGACAAATGAGATTAGAGGTCAACGCCGTGATATCGTTGATATAGATAAAAGCAAGACCAGCGAGATAACTGATCCTTGAGGGACTCCAGCGTTGATAACCATCTTTTCACTAGGCCCCATCTTTTGGATGGGTCAGATCCCTTGACTGACTGACTAATTTTCTCAAGAAGATTTTTGTAATCCAAGCAAAAAAAATCGCTCTAACAGTTATATAAAAGTACAAGGGTATGCGTCCAGTAGCAAAGTTTAGCTTAGAGATTCTTATTCCCTTTACTTAAATACCACAGATTCTCAATCCACATAAAAAACTTTGTTCATATCACGTACTTCAAAATGGCTCATACGTATTTTCAGTACTTAAGAGGCATCGATGCTTTGCTGAAAAGTATACATTTGGGTGATTTTTAAATACTGTCTTTTGATGATATCTTTCCGCCAGAATCATTTTTCAAGTATGTACGACTGCAATAACGACCACGAATTGTTAGCTTTCAACATAAAACAGATTAGGTTGTAGCAATACTCTCTCTCACACCTTATTTCTTTGTATTTTACAAACACTATTCTACATTTTGACTAACTACGCTGTAATTTACATGTAAAGGCTACTTGATTCTTTTACCACCTTAATAAAAGTAGTTTGTTTGCTAGAGAGGGTATTGGTTGTAGCAATTTGACCAACCATGAGAGAACTAAGCAGTTTATGAAAATTTCGTTACACTGCTCACTTTTTTTAGAGCTGGTAAAGTTTTTTTTTATAAAAACATGGAAGAATGAGACCATGTTTTGACACCTTTTATTGGTATGATATAGTACAATGGTAACTAATATGTTAATTTATTACTATTGATGACAATTTTTCCAACTGTCTCTCTGTAAGAGACACCCAGACGAACGTGTGCGAGTTTTTCCGTTATATTGATTAATACTACAATTTTAGCTAACCACCGATGCATCTTAAGTTTTATTGTCTAACAGACCCTGGAAAGGGGCGAATTTCTCGCTTACCTCTTAAATAAAAATGGAACTCGTGTGATTACGGCCCTCGCTTCGCTCTGGCCGCAAAGTTCACACTCGTCCAAACTTTAATTTTTTTCTTATCATCGATACCAAGATATTACACAAAAAATTTTTTTGGAATAAATCCTAGAATATTATTCCAGTATATTCCATTAACGAACTTAACCCAAAAATTTCTTTTTTAGTATTTATAATTTTCTTTTGTGGAAAACCATTAAGAATTACTCAACTTAAACACGATATTATCACGGGACGATACAAAAATTCTTTTGGGAATATCTCTCAGATCCCCCGACCGTTATGTTATAGCCCATCTTTGAACTTATCCTCGGGAATGGAATTCCCCGTCTAGTAAAAAAAGTTTTTGAAATCCGTTGAGGAAATTCTTTTGTGAATATCTCTAAGATCACCCGTCCGTTATGACCTATCTTCGAACTTAACCTCAGCAATTTAATTCGCTGTCGATTAAAAAAAAAACATTTTGGAAATCCATCGAAAACTACTCGAGTTATCGTGGAATCAACCGACAAGACAAAAATTCTTTTGAGAATATCTCTAAGATCACCCGTCTGTTATAGTCCATCTTCGAACTTAACCTCAGGAATTCAATTCCCCGTCGATTAAAACAAAGTTTTTGGAAATCCGTTGAGAATTACTTCAGTTATCGTGTTATCAAGAAACAAAACAAAAATTCTTTTGGGAATATCTCTAAGATCAACCGTCCGTTACGACCCATCTTCGAACTTAACCTCATCAATTTAATTCGCTGTCGATTAATAAAAAGTTTTTGGAAATCCATCGAACACTACTCGAGTTATCGTGGAATCAACCGACAAGACAAAAATTCTTTTGGGAATATCTCTAAGATCACTCATCCGTTACGACCCATCTTCGAACTTAACCTGAGGAACTTAGTTCCCCGTGAGATAAAAAAAAGTTTTTGGAAATCCGTTGAAAATTAGTCAAGTTATCGTGTTATCAACGAATCATCAAAGTGTGACAAACATTTTCTGTATTTAAGGTTTTTGGTCATACATTCATGCATTTTCAATCATAGTAGTAAACATTGTGTGACAAACATTTTAGGGTGCTTATCATCCATAAGACCCATGACTTTCAGTCAAGGGAATAAATAGTACCATCCAACACTACTTGGATTGGTCGATTCGCTAAGAAGGTCCCAATGCAGTGGCATTGTGATGATAATTTCCTTGGAAGGTGTGCACGCCAAACTCTGAAAAGCTTTCGTGAAATCGAGGGAACCGGCTTTAGTTTCTCCATGCAAGTGGAGACTATGACTCCAAACTACGGAGAGGTATGTCATTCAGATCTCGTGACTCGATTTTTTCCTGAATACTTTGGTCTGTCCAAAATGCCCCAAAATTGGATACGCTCTATGCAGAGGAGGCCGTACTGTCTTCACAATCAAATGGAATTAGAGTTCAATTTCCAAGTTTCCTTTATTTAAACAAAAAGGTGCCACTATGAAACACTTGTCACTTACTTTCAAAAACAGCAGTCATTCTGACTGTCTCAGAACTCTCTTTCCATCTCCATCTTTGTGACTTTCGCCGAGGATGTCATAACATTTGTACGCAATTCTCAATTTTTTCATTGTCGAAGACCGTAAAACTGCGTCCCTTAGCAGTTCTGTGCACCTGCATTCCTCAATTCGAATCTGTTCTATCTTAGGACACCGGGCCATCAATTCCAGTAACAGTTCGGAAGTAAACTCAATTTTGGAAACACTGAGATAAGTGAGCTGTTCAAAAGTAGTATCTGAATCAATGCGTCCAGTCAGCTTGAATGTGTGCAGATGGATGAGTTCGGGACAGAATGTCGCAATTGTGTTAAGGTCGTCACCACTCAAGTGACACATGTCAGCTTCTAGTCTCGTCAGTTTAGGGCATACTTTTAGCAGACCTTCGATAACTTCACCGTCAAAGCCCCAGTGCACTTGTAAGTTCCTTATGGAGTCGTTCGGCGAAAGGCTTTGGTAGAAGTGACCGTCCCGAGGAATCGATAAATTACGAATGTCTAATGATGTCAGATGCGTGCAGCTATTGAAGGATGTTCGCAGGAAATCGTTCACCATTCTATGGCCAACGTCCACGTCGAACATGCTGCAGTCAAATTTCAGGTCGCGTAAGCTGTCAGCTTGCAGCAGCAAGAATTGTTTCAGATTATGTTCGAAAGCAGCAACGTCGATTGGGCTTACATTGATGTGATACACTTCGAAGGATTTGAGGCGGAATTTTACTTGGTGGACATCGACGTGCTCAAACGCCTCCATACAATTCCAGAGTGTTAAGCTTTGAATCCGCGAAAATCGGACTATTGATTCAGCAATCCATTCGAAATCGATGGGCAGACTGTTACAATTATTGCCAATGCACTGTAACTGGTGAAGTGCCTTGGCGTCAATGTGTCTTAAGATCGTAAAATCGACTCCGATGATCCGGAGCGTATTGAGTTGTGGCAATTCGATTTGTTCCACGATTTTGTCTGTTCCATCAATCTGTCTCATATTTTCGAAAATTAACTCCTCCAGTTCCGTTAGATGTGACAAAAAAGTGAAAATTTCATCGCAGTTGATTGTGTTACAGTAACGACCCCCTTTTATATGAAATGATCTCACACTAACCAGTCGAATGCTTCCGGCAATTGTGGCCCAGTCTGTGGTCTCTGTCGTTTTTATGATGAAGTTCTGATGGTTTCTGTTTGAGTGACGTTCGTCTTTGATTCGAAAACCGAATTTTCTCATCGTCAATGCTGACGATCCGATCAATTCATTCCATCGTCTATCGACCAGCGATGCATTCTTCAGATCTTTTGCATTCAAATGACTGAACACTTCCAGTAAAATGTTATCGCACAGTTGTTCAATTGTCGTCACTGTTCTTGTGCTATTGTCGCGGACCCCGTCGTCACACAACATGACTTTGTTTTTGTTCAGAATGAAACTAAACACAAAATTTCATTTCAACTGTCAGACATTATCTGATAGTGTGTAATGTGGTAGGAGGGGGAAGTTACTAGTGGAATTAGTGGCACATTGAAATAATTGGGATAATATAGAAATTTTTGTTATTTTTGGTTCAACTAATTGGACGCTTCATTATCAAATTGCTGTTGATGGGCCACGCTTTTGACTAGCACAAAGCCCCTCGCCCCTATGGTCTTGAAATTGTGATAGAGCGTGGTGTATATGTATGCAGTGATAGTAGAAATTGTTGTGGTTGTGTAGACTTTAAAGTATGTTGGTAGGGTTACCAACTTCCGTATTAAATACCAAGATTTTTGCAAGGTTTTGAAAATGTGTAAATCGTGTAAATTTTGATGCGGTATCAGCTTCTGGGACACTTGGTATTTTGGTATTTTTATAAGAAATTCTAACTTGATAACAAAACAAAGTTTTGATCACTCGACTGTGTGATGGGTCCACATTCTCAAATGCAAAGTGTAATGGCAAGAGGCTTGTTTTACAAATTTAAGCAGACAATATTTGTGGATTTCGATAGGCAGATGTCGAAGGCGTTATTGGATTCATTTATTACATTTATTATTCGCTTACACGAAATTGGATTCAATGTTGTCGGAGTCGTAAACGACAATGGTGGAGGAAATGTTGGAGCGACGTGAATTTTCAAAAAACCTACATTCCACATCTTGCAACTGGAGAGAAAATTTGTAAGCTTTCAGATGCTCTGCATCTGGTAAAGTTACTCAGAAATTGGTTCATTAGGTTTCCTTTTGGAGGATGAAACTGAATTGAATCAGTTAAAAATACGTCAATTAATCCAGAGTAATCCAGAAATCAGCCCGTTATACAAACTAAGTCTCTACCATCTCGAGGTCAAAGGTGCGGAGCGCCAGAATGTTAGAATTGCTTCCGAGCTCTTGTCTCATACAGTATTTGAGAGCTTAAAACGAAATTTCGATGGCGACAAGGTGGCCGAAAAACTAGCCAACTTTATAGAACTCGTCAACAATTGGTTCGATACGATGAATTCTTACACTCAGAATGGCGTTGGCTACAAAGCTCCATACAGTTTGAATATAATAGAGTGTGTTAGGTTTGTTGTGTCCGTATGAAGTCAGGTATTTAATAAAAAACTTATCTTACAGACGAAATGTACTCGACTATCAAGAGTATGAAATGTTATAGCAGCAAGAAAAAATGGAACAATCATTTCAAATTTTTCAAAAAGGGATTCACATGACCTTTAATTCGGTGAAAAGCTTGAGAGACGCAATGGCTAAAAAGTTCACCTTCAAATTTCTGCTGACACATCGACTGAATCAAGATTGTCTCGAAAACTTTTTTAGTCAAACTCGTTGAAGAAATGGGTCAGGTGACCATTCATCGGCTATGGAATGTTTGCACAGAATCAAAGGAATAATTCTTGGCAAAAATCCTGGATTATCTCGACATTTACATTCAAACACAATCGAACTTGACCCTGAAGAATATGCCTCCGCGACATTTATGAAACACTTGTCCAGCGATGAAAATACTTCTGTACAGAAAGATTACCAATGTTCGTGAATTAATTTTGTATGCGTACTTTGATGATAGCTGCTTCTTTATTTAGGTGAAGAGTATACTAACATTGAGTTCCTGGAGAATCTCGATGAAACTGACGATAATGAAACTAGTCTAGAGAACTTAGCAAATGAAATGACTGAGGAGTTTCTTGGTGACTATTCAAATGATGCAGGTGTTTCCCTTACTGATTCAAATGAACCTGGCACCTGCATACAATTGGAAGTAGAAACGTTGGATGAAATAAATTCAGAGTTGGTAAATGATCTTTCAACGTAAATGCTAGTTGACGAAAATGCAATAAGAAGGAATACCTTGACTGAAGATGGCCTCGGTAAGTCTTTTCTATTTGTAGCGAAGAAACTAACCTGGACATAATGCAAGTTACTGTACCATGTAGAGTATTTAGCTGGATGGATTTCATGGAAGTTCAAAAAAAGTAATCCCGAGTTTTCTAAGACTAGACGCGAAACCCTTCCTAGCTATGTTGTTACAGACCAATCATATGATATTCGAATCGGAACTCAATCAAACTCGTGGATCGATCGTATATCATATGGCGGTTTGACGAAACCGACTGATGAGGTATTGCAGAGGGTTAAACGTATGGACAACATTTTCATTGAAACACATAGCAATGCGTTCAACTATAGAAATAGTATACTTATACTTTATACTTAAGCAGGAAGTGAACGACATAGAAACCTTACCTCCTGTGTGTAATTGAATATGCTGCTGGAGGCGCCTTTTACTCGACAGTTTCTTAGCACACAAGTAACATTCAAAGTCATTTAAGTGCACAGTCCGATCCTGGATGTGGTAAATGTACCGCGCTTCTGTCTTGAACGTTTTTTTTAAATTTACCACATGGAAAGTCTTGTACTGTAAGAAGTTAAGACTTTCTATGATTTTGTGATAACATTAACTTACGAATTTGTTATGAAATACCTTCATTATGTTGTAGTACGTGATTTCGAAAATGGTCTGGAGTTATTAAAAGCAAGTCACACAAATGGCACCGCTGCGACAGTGAATTTTCTTTATTTATGTCTTCGTCTACTGATATGCATAATCAATTGAAATTTAAATTCGAAAATTGCACTGCACTGACCACATTTAAAAGCCATTTTTACTGCATAATTAAATCAATTTAAATGACGAAAAGCGAAAAACATGAACGGATTTACAAAATAACGAGTGACATTTACGATTTCACCACTTATCAACAATTTCTCGAGAGGCAACTAAACAATTTCTAGAGAGGCAACTAAACAATTTGTAGAGAGGCAACTTAACGACATTTATATTCACCCGAAACTTGGGGTCCGTCTTACAAAAAGTAGACAAGTCGTAGCAGACGCTTCGTCATTAGCCAGGGACTAAAATCAGGGATTTCCCGTGCGGTCAGAGATTAACCTAAGGAACATCGTAGATGGGAATTTTCCCACCCATGCCTCTTGAATTCCCATCTACAAATTCAATTTTGCCCACACTCTAAATTTCTACTTTCTTTTGATTTTATTCCAAGTTGTTATTCCCCCTTGGAAAAATTTCTCAGGGGGGGGGGGAAATTCCTGTTACTTCGACAGGTCAAGATCAAGATCCGCGCTCATAAAATTGATATTTCTAATACTTTCATCGTTCTTTAAAACAAACTCGCTGCGCGTCTTATATCTTAACCTTTCCATTTTCTTGAGATAAATTTACAGGTCTTGTCTTAAATGTTAGACTTACAGATAGAAATATGGACCTTGATCTTAATCTTTTGGGTGTTATTCCCTACCCGACCGAATCTTTATTGGAGTAAAGTTTAATTTTATCAGGAGCTACTTCCATTTCCGTTTAACCCCAAGTCATTACGTCCAACAGGAATTACATCTTAATTTTTCGTTCAAAATCCAAAAAGGTTTCAGATGTGGTGGCACGTTAGTAAGCAATAGTGACGCTAGTCCACACTACAAAAAATTAAAAAATTTTTTTTTAGGGACTAAGGAACATATATACAGCAACTTTTTGACTTTTCCCCCTTTGCTCCCACGACTCTTAAAGTATTATAATCGTATTCTGGGCGTCAATACGAGTTCAACGAGCTATCGCACGTCTCATAAGGTTCAAAATTGGCCCAACTCCATTTCCGTTGAGGCTTTCCTGCAAAAAATGAATTCATTGCGTACAAATTGTGTTGCTGTAGGAAGTTGAGTAAAGTATTTCCACGCTCATTTCTTTGGTCGTTGCTAAAACTACCAATAGAAACTTCGGAGACTTCTTCTCGTTTTCCCAGCTTCGCATTGAAATCACCGATTAGATATTGGTAATGTGATGGGTTTTCGTCCAGAGCTTTCTCGACATCTTCATAGAATCTTTCTACTTCTTCGTCAAGCCACGCTTGCTCCTGCGGGTTGGTGAGTATGAAAGCTTTACTTTGCTCGCCCCCGGTAATCCCCGAGCTCTGACCCGCACATTTCTGCACGTTCTGGGACCACAGTGCCTATCAAAGTGCACTGTGCCCGACGGGGTAGTGTTACTCTTTTTGAACATTTTTTCCATAAAGCTTTGCCCATTCTTTTGAAACTATCTGAGCAAAAGGTGATTGGCGTCTTTTAAAGGACGTCCTTCTAAAGCTTAACCTAGTAGCTAATAAGAATTCTGGGATCGTTCTATCCTTGGGCTTCCTGATCGTGTTGCTTCACCTCAACGTTGGTCCCTTAACCCCAATTCTTTTGGCTTCCAGCTCACGATTCATTCAGCCTTAAGATTGGTCTATCTAATCCTATCTTATCTACTGCTACGTCCTCGTTAAACTTCATTCCCTCCACTCTTTTTCAAACTGGCTTGGGACAGTCTTTGGCGGTGTAAATACTTCTTCTTCTTCTTTTTCAGCCTGTTTCTGTCCACTGCTGGACGTAGGCCTCCCCAATTCTTTTCCATTCCGAACGATTAGTTGCCACTTGTTGCCAATTTGCGCCTGCAATTCTCTTTATACCATTACTCCATCTCTCTGGTGGTCTACCTCTAGGTCGTGTTTTAGGTGGTCTCCAGTTCATGATCTTTTTGGTCCAACGTTCGTCCGTCCTTCTTGCAATATGTCCCGCCCAGCTCCACTTTAAAGATGCTATTCTTTCCATGACATCAACGACTTTTGTTTGTTGTCGAATCCATTGATTTGTCATTCTATCTCTGAGCGTAATTCCAAGCAAACTTCGTTCCATAGCTCTTTGTGCCACTCTAAATTTATTTTCGGAAGCTTTTGTTAACGTTAACGTTTCCGCTCCATATGTGAGCACAGGAAGGACACACGTATCGAACACTTTACGTTTCAGACTATTGTTCATTTTGCTTTTGAAAATTAGCCTGAGTTTTCCGAACGCTGCCCATGCAAGACCAATTCTACGTTTTATTTCTGCAGTTTGGTTGTCTAGACCCAACTTCAATTTGTGACCTAGGTACACATAACTGTCGACTCGTTCAATGACAGTATCACCGATTTTAATGTCTCTGTCGTCGTCAATGTTTGTCATGATTTTCGTTTTTGACAAATTCATCTTGAGGCCGACTTTGTTTGACTCCTCATTCAGTTGTTGCAACATAATTTGCGCCTGATCTACATCAGCTGCCATCAGGGAGATGTCATCTGCGAAACGGAGATTACTCAGGTACTCTCCATTTATGTTGATACCCATTTCACTCCAGTCTAATTTCTTAAAAACACTTGGTGTAAATACACTTGGTATTAATGAGCTTCATGCCTGCAAAACTAAATCACAACATTTAAAAGGTTAATGGAACATGTGCATTTTGTATTTCGATCTGGCATGTGTGACGCTCTTGTTTTTCTTGAAGATAAGAAAAACTTTATGTGGGCAATATTCGTAATTGAATGAATTGAATATTTGCGTAATAAAGCAACAAAGCTTCACATCAAACTGATATCAATACTTTTGTAAGTATAGGACTTGCGTCACCCTTCCTCTTGTAAAAGGTTTTTGTCTGATTGATATATGCTGTTAATATTAGTGGAGAAAGTGTCTTTGTAAATCAAAGAGAAATTCTCTTAAGAGCGCTCACCCCTTTCAATTTTCTAGCCTATATTTGTGCGCAAAAATATTCGTTTTTTGATGATTTCTCTGAACCAAAATCTTTTTTTGAAAAAGTAAAACCATTAAAGCATGCAAAAATGTGTTGCTTTTAAGGGAAAAATTGGTTTGTGGATGATAACTTATTCCACTTGGAGAAACCTTTGCAAATGGGTAAATTTATGTGTTTTGCAAAGTTATCGACCATAAACCAATTTTTCCCTTAAAAGTACCACATTTTTGCATGCTTTAATGGTTTTACTTTTTCAAAAAAAGATTTTGGTTCAGAGAAATCATAAAAAAACGAATATTTTTGCGCACAAATGTAGACTAGAAAATTGCCAAGGAGTGAGCGCTCTTAATTTAATTTAACCTGTCGTGATTTGAATGCGACGCCTCCAGCACTCCAGTCGAGAATCTTTACACTGATCTATTGCGTTCTTAATCTTGTTGGAGGTTATTTCGAACTGTCGTAACGGAGAGAAATAACCCTCAAGGGATTAAATGTGACATCTGCTTGCAAATTCAAAGCGAACATCGCGAGCCTAGGTTCGAAATATTGCCAATGTTTATTTTTTTTTTGTATTTTCATATCCTTCAAAACTCTTTGAAGAACGAAAAAACTTAGAATTTATATATCTTCTTCTTCTTCTTCTTTTTCAGCCTGTTTCTATCCACTGCTGGATGTAGGCCTCTCCAACTTCTTTCCATTTTGTACGATCCATTGCCATTTGCTGCCAGTTTGTACCTGCAATATTCTTAATTCCGTTTGTCCATCTCTCTGGTGGTCTACCTATAGCTCGTCTTTTATATGGTCGCCAGTTCATGATCTTTTTGGTCCAACGTTCATCTGTCCTTCTTGCAATATGTCCCGCCCAGCTCCATTTCAGAGATGCTATTCTTGCCATGACATCAACGACCCTGGTTTGTTGTCGAATCCATTGATTCGTCATTCTGTCTCTGAGTGTTATTCCAAGCATACTCCGTTCCATGGCTCTTTGTGTCACTCTCAATTTATCTTCGGATGCTTTCGTTAAGGTTAACGTTTCCGCTCCATAAGTGAGCACTGGAAGGACACAAGTGTCGAAAACTTTGCGTTTTAGACTATTATTCATTTTGCTTTTGAAAATTAGTCTGAGTTTTCCGAACGCTGCCCATGCAAGACCAATCCTACGTCTTATTTCTGCAGTTTGGTTGTCCAGACCTAACTTCAGTTTATGTCCTAGATATACATAGCTGTCGACTCGTTCAATGACAGTGTCACCAATTTTGATTTCTCTATCGTCCCCGATGTTGGTCATGACTTTTGTTTTTGATAAGTTCATCTTGAGGCCAACTTTGCTTGCCTCTTCACTTAACTGTTGTAGCATAAGCTGAGCCTGACCTAGATTCGCTGCTATCGGTACAATGTCATCAGCAAAGCGGAGATTGCTCAGGTACTCTCCATTTATCTTTATTCCCATTTTACTCCAGTTTAACTTCCTAAAAACACTCTGCAGAATCGCAGTGAATAATTTCGGTGAAATGGTGTCACCCTGCCTTACACCTCGGCCAATTCTGAATTTCTCCGTGCTCTTATGAAGTTTTATACATGAAGTAGCATTTTTGTACACATATCGAATTGTGTTGGAGTACCTTGAGTCTACTCTACATTCGTCTAATGCGTCCAATATCGACCATGTTTCCACTGAATCGAAAGCTTTTTCGAAGTCTATGAATAGCAAGACAATGTCGATGTTGTATTCACGACACTTCTCAATAAGCGTTCTCATCACCTGCAAATGATCTGAAAGATCTGAAAGCAGCTTGTTCAACAGGTTGGTAGAAGTCGAACTTGTTAGTGTTCCTCTTCGTAATGATTTTCATAAACAACTTGTAGAGTGTTGACAATAGGCTTATGGGTCGGTAATTTTCCAGCTTTGTTATGTCTCCTTTTTTATGCAGCAATGTAATTACCGCATTTTCCCAGGCTTCTGGTACTTCTTCCCATTGGAGACATTGATTAAACAAAGCCGTGATTGCCTTTAATAATGAGTCTCCACCTAGTTTAATGGCTTCCACTGGAACACCATCTTCTCCGGGAGACTTTTTGTTTTTCATCTCGGCTACTGCGGCCTTGACTTCATCAACAGTTATGTCGGGCATATCCTCCGATCCCACGTTTCTTATTATTGGTCTATCTTCGGTTTCTTCCGTTGGACTCTGTCTTGCTGAACAAAACCAATTCTCATAAAATTCTGTTGCAATATTTAATATCGCATTTCGATCCGTTTGGATCGTTCCTGTTTTGTCTCTTAATTTGAAGATTTCTTTTTTGGCGTTTGTCATTTTTCTCCGTAGGACTTTCATATTGCAGTTAGCTTCAATTATGTTTTGAGCCAATTGGACATTATATTTTCTTTCATCTGATCTCCTTGCTTTGTTGATACTTTTAGACAGGTTCCGGTATTCAACCGAATCTCGTCCTCCGTTTTTTACCAACTCTGCTCTGCTTGCGATCAGGTCTAATGTTTCTCTGCTGAGTTTTGATTCTTTCCCTTGGACGGATTTGCATTTGGATTTCATGAAACCCATTATTGTATCGACGATTTTGGTATTCAATTCGTCCAATGTTTCACATTGATTGTTGACGTTATCTAATTCGGCAGTCATTTTCGTAGCAAATTCTTCATTTTGTGTGTAAAGCCGTTGTACGTCAATCCTTTCACTTTTCTGAACTAGTTGTGATCTTTGAAATCTGGTATTTAACGTGACTCTTGCACGAACCATTCGGTGATCACTACCGGTTGAAAAATTGTTTAGGACCGTAACGTTCTTAACGGTTGACTTACAGCCAGTTATGATGTAATCGATCTCATTTTTCGTTACACCATCTGCACTAGCCCAAGTCCATTTCCGTTGAGGCTTTCCTGCAAAAAATGAATTCATTGCGTACAAATTGTGTTGCTGTAAGAAGTTGAGTAAAGTATTTCCACGCTCATTTCTTTGGTCGTTGCTAAAACTACCAACAGAAACTTCGGAGTCTTCTTCTCCTTTTCCCAGCTTCGCATTGAAATCACCGATTAGATATTGGTAATGTGAAGGGTTTTCGTCCAGAGCTTTCTCGACATCTTCATAGAATCTTTCTACTTCTTCGTCATCATGGGTGGACGTGGGTGCGTAAACCTGAATTAATTTGACTCTGTATCTGTTATTTATCTTCAGGCTTACGTATATCACTCGATCGAATATGCTTTTGGTGTGAATTATGCGATCCGACCATCGCGTGTTTATGAACAATCCGACACCGTGCATCAGCATCTGACTGTCACTTCCTCGGTAGAAGAATGTATGCCCTGATTGTAATTTCAGGCAATCCTCTCCAGGTTTTCTCACTCCCACAACATCCCAGTTTATCTTTTCTAGCTCTTCTTCCATTTCTTGCATTTTTTGTCTTGACGACAATGTTCTGGCATTATATGTTGGCAATGTATAATTCGGTATGGCTTCGTTTGAAGGTTTTTAGCATTAAAACACCACGCTTGCTACTGCGGGTTGGTGAGTATGAAAGCTTTACTTTGCTCGCCCCCGGTAATCCTCGAGCTCTGACCCGCACATTTCTGCACGTTCCGGGACCACCGTGCCTATCAAAGTGCACAGTGCCCGACGGGGTAGTGTTACTCTTTTTGAACATCCTTTTCCATAAAGCTTTGCCCATTCTTTTGAACCTATCTGAGCAAAAGGTTATTCGTCCTTTAAAAGCTTAACCTAGTAGCTAATAAGAATTCTGGGATCGTTCTATCCTTTGGCTTCCTGATCGTGTTGTTTCACCTCAACGTTGGTCCCTTAACCCCAATTCTTTCGGCTTCCAGCTCACGATTCATTCAACCTTAAGATTGATCTATCTAATCCTATCTTATCTACTGCTACGTCCTCGTTAAACTTCATTCCCTCCACTCTTTTTCAAACTGGCTTGGGACAGTCTTTGGCGGTGTTCAAGAATATATATACGAAGGAAAAAATCAGTGATCCCCTCAAATATATTCTAGATAGGATTGGGTGAAACAGGGAATTAAAATTAAATCCTAGAAAAGTTGCTTACTGGAAGTAATCCCTCTAGGACCTACAATTATGATTCAAGATTTTTAACTGTTTAATTTGAAGCGTTTAATGAGCCATAAGTTAAATGCAACACAAAATTGGAAACGAATTTTTCAATAAATTTATTTTTCCATAAAAGTCAGTCATACGACTAACACAAAATTACATTTCGAGTATCGCACAAATATTACAATAAATTGTATTGCAATAAATGTCGAAACTTTACACTTGAGTTTCTGCTTTCCTAAAGTTTAGCTAAGTTTTTAATGTTAGCGATAATCAGAAGAGAAAAAAATTCACTCACTCAGCTAGCGCAGGATTTTTACTTGTAGCTTTACTAGTAGATTTAGCTGGAACATTTATGAGCATTAGAGATTTATTAACACCGCCAAAGACTGTCCCAAGCCAGTTTGAAAAAGAGTGGAGGGAATGAAGTTTAACGAGGACGTAGCAGTAGATAAGATAGGATTAGATAGATCAATCTTAAGGTTGAATGAATCGTGAGCTGGAAGCCGAAAGAATTGGGGTTAAGGGACCAACGTTGAGGTGAAACAACACGATCAGGAAGCCAAAGGATAGAACGATCCCAGAATTCTTATTAGCTACTAGGTTAAGCTTTTAAAGGACGAATAACCTTTTGCTCAGATAGGTTCAAAAGAATGGGCAAAGCTTTATGGAAAAGAATGTTCAAAAAGAGTAACACTACCCCGTCGGGCACTGTGCACTTTGATAGGCACGGTGGTCCCGGAACGTGCAGAAATGTGCGGGTCAGAGCTCGAGGATTACCGGGGGCGAGCAAAGTAAAGCTTTCATACTCACCAACCCGCAGTAGCAAGCGTGGTGTTTTAATGCTAAAAACCTTCAAACGAAGCCATAACGAATTATACATTGCCACATATAATGCCAGAACATTGTCGTCAAGACAAAAAATGCAAGAAATGGAAGAAGAGCTAGAAAAGATAAAATGGGATGTTGTGGGAGTGAGCGAAGTGAGAAAACCTGGAGAGGAATGCCTGAAATTACAATCAGGGCATACATTCTTCTACCGAGGAAGTGACAGTCAGATGCTGATGCACGGTGTCGGATTGTTCATAAACAAGCGGTGGTCGGATCGCATAATTCACACGAAAAGCATATCCGATCGAGTGATATACGTAAGCCTGAAGATAAATAACAGATACAGTGTCAAATTAATTCAGGTTTACGCACCCACGTCCACCCATGATGACGAAGAAGTAGAAAGATTCTATGAAGATGTCGAGAAAGCTCTGGACGAAAACCCTTCACATTACCAATATCTGGTGATTTCAATGCGAAGCTGGGAAAACGAGAAGAAGACTCCGAAGTTTCTGTTGGTAGTTTTAGCAACGACCAAAGAAATGAGCGTGGAAATACTTTACTCAACTTCTTACAGCAACACAATTTGTACGCAATGAATTCATTTTTTGCAGGAAAGCCTCAACGGAAATGGACTTGGGCTAGTGCAGATGGTGTAACGAAAAATGAGATCGATTACATCATAACTGGCTGTAAGTCAACCGTTAAGAACGTTACGGTCCTAAACAATTTTTCAACCGGTAGTGATCACCGAATGGTTCGTGCAAGAGTCACGTTAAATACCAGATTTCAAAGATCACAACTAGTTCAGAAAAGTGAAAGGATTGACGTACAACGGCTTTACACACAAAATGAAGAATTTGCTACGAAAATGACTGCCGGATTAGATAACGTCAACAATCAATGTGAAACATTGGACGAATTGAATACCAAAATCGTCGATACAATAATGGGATTCATGAAATCCAAATGCAAATCCGTCCAAGGGAAAGAATCAAAACTCAGCAGAGAAACATTAGACCTGATCGCAAGCAGAGCAGAGTTGGTAAAAAACGGAGGACGAGATTCGGTGGAATACCGGAACCTGTCTAAAAGTATCAACAAAGCAAGGAGATCAGATGAAAGAAAATATAATGTCCAATTGGCTCAAAACATAATTGAAGCTAACTGCAATATGAAAGTCCTACGGAGAAAAATGACAAACGCCAAAAAAGAAATCTTCAAATTACGAGACAAAACAGGAACGATCCAAACGGATCGAAATGCGATATTAAACATTGCAACAGAATTTTATGAGAATTTGTTTTCTTCAGCAAGACAGAGCCCAACGGAAGAAACCGAAGATTGACCAATAATAAGAAACGTGGGATCGGAGGATATGCCCGACATAACTGTTGATGAAGTCAAAGCTGCAGTAGCCGAGATGAAAAACAAAAAGTCTCCCGGAGAAGATGGTGTTCCAGTGGAAGCCATTAAACTAGGTGGAGACTCATTATTAAAGGCAATCACGGCTTTGTTTAATCAATGTCTCCAATGGGAAGAAGTACCAGAAGCCTGGGAAAATGCGGTAATTACATTGCTGCATAAAAAAGGAGACATAACAAAGCTGGAAAATTACCGACCCATAAGCCTATTGTCAACACTCTACAAGTTGTTTATGAAAATCATTACGAAGAGGAACACTAACAAGTTCGACTTCTACCAACCTGTTGAACAAGCTGCTTTCAGATCTGGTTTCAGCACAAACGACCATTTGCAGGTGATGAGAACGCTTATTGAGAAGTGTCGTGAATACAACATCGACATAGTCTTGCTATTCATAGACTTCGAAAAAGCTTTCGATTCAGTGGAAACATGGTCGATATTGGACGCATTAGACGAATGTAGAGTAGACTCAAGGTACTCCAACACAATTCGATATGTGTACAAAAATGCTACTTCATGTATAAAACTTCATAAGAGCACGGAGAAATTCAGAATTGGCCGAGGTGTAAGGCAGGGTGACACCATTTCACCGAAATTATTCACGGCGATTCTGCAGAGTATTTTTAGGAAGTTAAACTGGAGTAAAATGGGAATAAAGATAAATGGAGAGTACCTGAGCAATCTCCGCTTCGCTGATGACATTGTACCGATAGCAGCGAATCTAGGTCAGGCTCAGCTTATGCTACAACAGTTAAGTGAAGAGGCGAGCAAAGTTGGCCTCAAGATGAACTTATCGAAAACAAAAGTCATGACCAACATCGGGGACGATAGAGAAATCAAAATTGGTGACACTGTCATTGAACGAGTCGACAGCTATGTATATCTAGGACATAAACTGAAGTTAGGTCTGGACAACCAAACTGCAGAAATAAGACGTAGGATTGGTCTTGCATGGGCAGCGTTCGGAAAACTCAGACTAATTTTCAAAAGCAAAATGAATAATAGTCTGAAACGCAAAGTTTTCGACACTTGTGTCCTTCCAGTGCTCACTTATGGAGCGGAAACGTTAACTTTAACAAAAGCATCCGAAGATAAATTGAGAGTGACACAAAGAGCCATGGAACGGAGTATGCTTGGAATAACACTCAGAGACAGAATGACGAATCAATGGATTCGACAACAAACCAGGGTCGTTGATGTCATGGAAAGAATAGCATCTTTGAAATGGAGCTGGGCGGGACATATTGCAAGAAGGACAGACGAACGTTGGACCAAAAAGATCATGAACTGGCGACCATATAAAAGACGAGCTATAGGTAGACCACCAGAGAGATGGACAAACGGAATTAAGAATATTGCAGGTACAAACTGGCAGCAAATGGCAATGGATCGTACGAAATGGAAAGAAGTTGGAGAGGCCTACATCCAGCAGTGGATAGAAACAGGCTGAAAAAGAAGAAGAAGAAGAGATTTATTACCTAAAAAAAGGCAAGTGGTTTGTAGGGTGTTTATATTTGTTGACGTAATATTGAACAAAGAATTTCTTTGGGGCGCGCGCCCCTCCTGAGATTTCAATCTGGCTACGGCCCTGAGTTTTAGTTTAGTTCGTGACAAGTTTGTTTTAGTATAAAAATCGACCTTCTGACAGATCCGTACCACTTAACATTCCACATTCCATGTACAAAACTGTCGACCACTCGCCGACTCTAGACAACACGATATTGAAGTTAATATCAGTTAGAAATTACAAAAGTCGACAGTGGAAGCGAAACCATGTCCCAAGCATTAAGAGGAAAATTAACCATATGGAAAAATTCATCAAAACTCTAATTAAATGTTTCAATAACGAAAGGTGGAACGACAGACTTTCACGGTTGAAAAAGCAATCTACTTAAGGATACATCAGGTGCTAGCAACCAATTAGCCTGCCAAACTCCATTAGCAAAATCTTTGAAAAAACTATATTGAATCGATTACGGCTGTTTATTAAAACTAACACATTGGTTTTAGTAGTAACCGTAGTAACGAGGCGAAGGCGAGAGTGTAACTGGAGTCATCAATATGAACAAGTTCGAGTAATTTTCAAATTTTAGAAGTCAGTCTAAATTGCGAGCTTCCCACTAAGATGGTCAAATTTGGGTCAGTAAGATTTTCTAGTATAAGTTGTAACTGCTGTTGAAACAGTAGGTGAGGGGTACTTATTGACGATATTTCAAAGGTTTAAAGTTTATTTCTGTCGAACGCTACTAGATAATTCGGGTCCTCAGTCAAATTAGCTCGCTCCTGCCTGGTTCACTTTACTCTGCCGTGGTTTTAGTGTCAAATTTGACTTTTAGAACGAAAGAAATTCTGTGGGTACGTCGCTGTGAGTCAATGAGAGTGGCGCCTTTACAGTTTTCTAATTTTTCATCATCTGGTTGCGTAAAATCAAAGTTTGAACCATTCTTCTTAGAATTTAAAGACTTACTTAATCCAAGTCTGGTTTCAGATTTGGTTGTCATTGACTGACGAGTCGCATACCAATGAACCTCTACATGACGAAACAGTGTCTTTGCTCGAGTTTTTAGTTCCTTATTTCCTTAACGGAATTCGCTAATATGCTCAGTTTGAGTTCATACTCGACAGGTTATAAGTAATTTCTAAAACACAATCGTAAGTTAAGATGGATTAAGTTCGTTGCAATGTATCGCAACGTTAAAAATGTAATTCATTCACTTCAATGTAATAACACAGACTGTTAAGGTATTTGATACTTCGATAGTCAGTTGCCAATCTCAACGTTAAAAATCCGGATTCATTTTCTCTTTAAAAGACAACAAATGCCGACTATTAGAGTATCGAGTGACATTTGAAAAATTTCTGTAGCTACGTTGGTGTACTTTGCACAAACAAAACGAGCCACCAGAACAGTCGGAGCGTTTCCTGCGACTGAGCCCCGTACGAACCCGTATATCTATTGCGTACGTGACCCTAGTGCGTATGTCCGCATACTTTGACCGTAAGCCTTTTGCATGATATCTGTACATCTTAGAAATTGCGCATAGAAATAAGCCCCGTACGACGTTTCTTTTAAATGTAACATAAATTTTAATTTATTGCGTATAAATAAACAGGACACAGGACCTAGTAGCGGCCTCAGTCCAAGAACCTAAATATACAGTTTTGTCAACAACATTCTATTCGGTGGTTGACTACCTTACAAATAAAACAAAAATTAGGAATATCGGATCGAATTTACTCGAGTTGACAACTGAACAATGAAAATATTATGAAAAGAATCTTGCCTATGTCATGTACCAAGCCGATTGCCATTTTGTTTCACAATCTCTTATGATTAGTATTTTGCTATTTTGTCCAATTTGAACTCAACAATTTCTTCATCCAATTCGTTCCATTCAGTCTTTAGCGTTTTACATTTTTCCCATTTCACACGAATTTCCTTCTCACGCTTGAAAGATCAGAAAAGCATTAGTATTTTACATGACTTGGGATAAAAAGATGAAAAGTATGGTTTTCGTTTTGTTGATCCGAGGCGTAGCCGAGGTCAATAAACACGCGAAAACGAGACATTTCAACTTTTTATCCCGAGTTTTGTTATGGATTTTACATATGCTTTGGGCGTTGTAACTAGTGCTTGAAACATGAAAAGTACGGTTTTTGACGCATGTAGCATGTAAAATACACAAAAGGATCTCTTCTAAATGTGTTACTGCCTTTGTGATCAAGTCAGATGTGAGCTATATTTTCCTTTCAGAATTTTCATTGACGCTACCTAGTGCTTCTTTAACTGCTTGGACATGCAATGTATGTGGTGCCACCACAAGCAAGTAACGAGAACTGACCACTTGTATGTCAATGGTGCCAATCGACAAATCAAAAATGAAACTGAATTCGTTGGTTCAATTGAATGTGGGAAGTATGTAGGATGTGAAAGTAATGAATCCCACAACCGTAGTCATAATATAATTGGGCACCTGTAATCCTATCAGCCCCTTTGTACTTCATACAGGGCTAAAAATTTGAAAGGGTTTGAAGGTCGCTTAAAAACCTTTCATGTGATAATTCATTGAAAAGTAACCTTGTGTGTTTCTAAGAAGTAAGAAGTAAAATTGGGATCAAGTTAAATGTAGAATACCTAAGCCATCTCCGTTTCGCGGATGATATTGTCCTGATGGCAGCTTCAGAATCTCTATTCAGGTTTCTGATCAGTACAGCTACAGGTCACGGCAAATAATTGATGACTTAGTCGTCTGGTGGTTGAAAATTATAGAAATGTAGATACATTGCATTTCATATCTATAGAAGAATCAACCAAAGTCGCATATGTGTGGCTTATGAAGGTTTGAAAAAACTTTCATTTGTTTTGGTAAAAGAAACCACTGACTAGCCACGAGTTAGCAAATTTGGTGATGAATTGAAATTTCATTTCGACTATGATTCGCTACACTTGTTCGTGCGCAAATCAGTATAGTGTTCTTAGAGCATTGTATCGAGTACCACTGTCGCCATGGCCTGATGAGAAATGGTATTTTTGTCAAAAGACGTATTTAAATTTTCTCTCAGATCGAATGTTTATGAGTGATAACAGTGATTTTCCTTTGGTATAAGGTATAAGACTGAGACCATCAGGTTTCTTCCCGTCGGGTCTAGAACATCCTGGTGGTTCGAGTTAACAAGAAACTTCTGCTGATTTCAATCCTCGTTATATTAAGTTATTGCAGTGTCGATGTCGTGGTAGTGTTCCTGAAGCTTTGGAGCAAGATAAACCATGCCTACCGTATTTGTCTTTTTTCTTTTGAGATTCTTTATTAAAAATTATAAAAAATTGTCCGAATATTTGGAGGAAATGTCCGAAATTTTTATAAAAAGTGTCCGAATTTCGGACAAGGCAAAATTTAGTGGTACACCTGGCTTACACTGAATGTTGTATTTATCTTAAAACAGATCACTCGAAGTTTCTGTGCCATTGTTTGATTTGTATAAAATGTAGAGGTGACGATTCCCGATTCCGTTATGTGTGTCATTACGTATGATCTCTGGAGAATATATGTAACTTGGCTCCATCTATCTACCTACATAGAACACTTACTAACCGAACTAGTCTCAATCAAATCCGGCTGAAGAATGTCATCGGCCCCATTGTAACACTTTTCGTTACCGGAACTAGTGATATTCAATCCATCCATTCGTTTCGAAAACGATTCCAAATATTCGCACGAAAGCCATTTTAAGGATAGATTCAAATAACCGAGATGAGGAAACCCCTCACGGGTTATTGAATCCAGAT
The DNA here is from genome assembly GCF_014529535.1 of Bradysia coprophila. Lineage (NCBI taxonomy): Eukaryota > Metazoa > Arthropoda > Insecta > Diptera > Sciaridae > Bradysia > Bradysia coprophila. The sequence continues at coordinate 329,192 of NW_023503415.1, read as the reverse complement.
TCAGATCCAATTCATTTTCTTGCAACCAAAGCCGTAAAAGTTGAGATTTCTTAGCGGAAGCACTAAAATTGAGTTGCTTCAAATAATTGTGGGAAAGATCAAGTCGCAACAAATTGTTGAACTGTTCGTATGCGTCTGCTTCGATTTCCAAGAGACTTGTGTTGCGTAAATTAAGCCACCGCAAATTTGTTAAATGTTTGAAAGTGTCCGCTTTCAATTTTCCTATATAATTAGACGATACATCCAAAACTGCAATAGATGATGGTAACGACTTGATTTTTTCCTGAATATTTTCTCCAATTATATTACGAAGGGTAATCTTTTTTGGCAAATAACTTATGAGCGATAGGTCGACGTGCTTCAGATTATTATTTGAAAGATTCAAGAAATCGAAACGAAATAAATGTACAGATGCTTTCGGCTCAATGATGGTTAGATTTGTATTATCCAAATCAAGATATGTTAATTCTCTAAATCGTTGAAATGTAGTGTTGCTAATTTTTCCAATAGAATTTGACGCTAGATCTAAATGCCGCACATTTGGTCCCATAGCGTCCAATAATTCTGGAATATTTCCGAAATGATTTTGTCGAAACGAAAATTTTCGAATATGTTGGAACTGCCTACTGCTTAAACGTAGAGTCTTGTTTCCAATTATACGAAAAATTACATTTTCACCGTCTACATCGATCCGATGTAAGATCGGAGCACAGTTGAGCCCATGACGGTTATTGTTGAAGCTATAGATTTTGTCCAACGAAAGCCGCAATGTCACATTATTTTTGATAAATACGAAATGTCTTCCATTTAACTCATCCATTTTGTTGTTTTCCATGTTCAAAGTCATATTTTTAACTAGTGGAACGTGCTGAATTGAATTGAAACTGAGATCTAACCTTTTAAAGTGCTTCAGCTTCGAAACGTTGTCTGATATCTGAGTCAGTTCATTATGAGATAAATCAATTTCAATGACATTTGGTATATTCACGAAATCAATGCTGTGAATGTGACAATGTGAAGCAAACAATTTTTCCAGATGAGGGTGGTTCAATATTTCTGAAGATAAATTGCCAATTCGATTGTTTGATATGTCCAGTACGCGCACATTTTTAAACAGTTTCGGGAAAATGTAGAAAGATTCAACGCACCCAAAAGATCTGAGCTTTACCACTTTCGATCGGTTCTCTTCGGAAACATTCGCAAAAAACAGTCTGGAACAGTCGCGTAAATATTTATAATGTCCTTTACAAGTCACTTCAATCGATTCCGGTTCATTTACGGTTGCACAACTTTCGAAGTCAAACGCTTCTTGACCTTTAACAACATTAAATAAAACAAGGAATGATACACAAAATGTGCATCGGAGAATTGTTGTCGAGTTGTAGATTCTCATTTTTTAACACGATGTTGTTGAGACGAGTAGGTTTTACTAACTGAAAGTTATTGCACTTGTCCATAAAGATATGTCTAAAAATGCAAAGAAACGTTTCTTTGTCGTGTAATAATTCTCAGCGAAATTTCAAGGAAATTAGCAATTGTTCAGATATGATCAAATTAATGCGTCATTCGCTGCATTGCGTATTCAGGGTAATCAAAACAGACTATTGTCCTTTCGTTGTCTCATTGATTGTGATAAATGCACTTTGCAATTTAGAACTCAAACTTGGGTTTCAACAAATGGATTATTCTACAAAATATATGTTAAGGAGGTATTGAATCTCGAATGACTCATATGGCGATAATCAGGCATAATCGAAGTATAGCAATTAAAATGAAACAAATCAAATTAGGGGTCATTCATAAATGACGTCCGGCACTTTTGGTCGTTTTTTGACCCCCCCTACCCTCTCGTCCAATTGCGTCCGATTTCAGAAACCCCCCCCCCCCTAAAAATGACGTCCGTTTTTGTATACCCCCCTCCCATAGAAAAAATTGAAATTCAAAAAAAAATGTATTTTAAGCATTTTCCCAAGCATTCTGGAAATGATCTTTTAGAGAAACAATAGGAAAACCTATTCCTTCATTTCGTTCTCGACAGATCAGTTCCAGCATACTTGGAGGTACATCCAAATCATTTTCCTCCACCCACTCCACGTCATCACAATTTTCATAATTTGATATGATCGCCATTACTTCGTTGGCTCGTCGAGCAGCGACTCTACTTGGTCTTACTTTTGGAATGTGTACCGGAGCAGCAGCTTTATGAACATATTTTACATGTTGGCTTAGCTACTTTATTGCTGAAAAGTATTTTCCGCAAATGCTGCAGATTCGTTTGTCTAAACAAATTTTAACCGACGGGCAATACAAATCATATGGAATTGATTTGTATTTTTTGAAGTCATCAGGTAACATTTGCTTAATGTCCAGCGAATTCAGTAAAATCAGCGACGCGAAGTGTTCATTTTCCGGAGCAGAACCTTTCGATGCAATAACTCCTTCGTCAGTTTGGATGATCGGTATCGGTGCTGGAATAAAACCGCTGCTGTTGTGAAGTATGTTGAATATACTGCTACGTGGAGCTTTGCAGCAAGATATATCAGTACATTTCACAACTTGTGTCATGTATTGAATGGTTTGCAAATGCTTTGAATTCCAAATGTCGTCTTTAGATAAAAGCTGTTCGAGATCGATCTCCGAATTCGCCGGATCGATATATTCAGCTTTTGTAGGGTGTTTATCGATAATGACTTCAGACCAAATTTCAGCCAAACTTTCGCCTGCAAACTTAATTTTTTTTTTCTCCAGTTCTTCATCTGCCGTCTCCAATTTCGAGTTTAAATGGTTGCCAAAATGATTATGGGACAAAACAACACCAGACAGTTCCCGACTTAATGGTGCCATTCTCCTTTCAACTCGATTAAAACAGCTTCGGTGAGGAGAATTCGTGACAGTGATGAATGCATCTAGGTTGTACTTGAGAAAGTAGTGGATTGCTACTCTGATCGTTTTGTCGTATCTCGGGTTCTCGTCCGGGCCTCCATCTACAGTGAAAACAAACACCGGTTTCACTTTGCCATCATGTTTAGACATGGCCTCGAATTCCGGCATGTCGATCACCTTTTCAATATCAAAACAATGCGATAGTGCGTTTGACGATGAATGCTTGCCTGAAGAAATAAAAAAAAATTTTAATACTCGACACCAACAACACTCGAAAGCTTTTCTCCAAAAAAGAAATTAATAAATTTTTGCTATTTTTACCTGAGCGAATGGCTATATACGTCGGACCGCTGTAGCTAACAGCTTCCGGTTTTCCAAGGCCGTTCGGTTTTATCACAATCCCAGCGTACACTGAAGGAATCAGTTTATGTTGTGCAGCCACGACCCAGTCGTGATCCGGCAATGTAACCTTGTACTCAACATGCATAATCATAGGTGCCTGATGCTTAGCAGCCGTAAGCCCAATGCTGACTCGAGCTTTGTCGTCATTACTCATGAAGAATATTTTTTTTGGTCCCAAGAAAGAACTCAGTTCTTCGACAGACTTAATAGATGCGGTACAAAATCGGCCGTCAATGTGGCTCTCATGTGAATCGTTATGAGCTTTTAACTGCTTCACCGGAACAGTGACGACATGTCGTTTTCCTTCACTTGAATTACTTCGCTTCGGCAGCAATCTCAAATAGAGAGCACCTCTCTTGATCTGAAAGCCTTCGTTCTGAAGTTGAACACAAAGCTCATCCAAAGATTTTATGCTTCGATGTATATCTGATCTTCGTCTTTCATGGGCACCTGCACCATATGTAGCAATGTCAACGATCGCTTTCAAAAGTTCCGGTTGACTATCTTCTACACGGGGACGACCAGCACGATCGCGAGATTTCAAGATGCTTGCAGACTCTGGGTATGCGGCTATAATTTTGGATAAGTTTTCCTTTCGTTTCCGCCGGTTTTTCAATTGCCGTTTTTGATCGTAAATTTTGTTTCGCAACGTTTTTTTCAAAACGGTTTTCTGTTTCTCGTTTTTCTGTATCAATTTTTGCTGTTCTAAAGACAGCAGTCCAAGTGATTGCCTTTTGTAAAGGCTGGTCAATTCGGCATTAACCAAGTCAATGTTTTGTTTTATGGAATTTTGTGCTGGTTTTCGGAAACTGGTCGGTGGTATATTTTCGACTGCTTCTTCGGTCATTCGAACTGACTTTGACACATTGACGATAGATGTTGCATCGGTGACAGGTGTATCAGTGGCTGTTGAATCGGTGGCAGTTGTATCGCTGGTTGCTGTGTCTGTAGCTGTTGTATCGGTGGCAGTTGTATCGCTTGCTGTATCGGCTTTTTTTAATGAAAGTTCGTCCAAAAGTTTTTGAGTTTTAGATTTCGTAAGCTCGCCTTTTTGTCGAGTTCTGTTATTGTATCCAATATGATGTTCATACCATTTTCCTGCTTCTTGTTGTCATTCCAAATTTTATTAACATCGAGCTGTTGTTGCGCTTTCGATTTGTTCGGATGTGCAGCGCGATAGCTCTTGAAAAGTTTGTCGTACACAGACATACTGAAATTGTGGGAAAAATATTTAGCAAATATTTCCGAAAACATGACTCAGAAAAACACAGATTTAACATACCAAACATTCTGAACGACACAAAACACAAAACCGAACACGACATTGAGCTACTTACATATCCTTTACACATGAAATTTCAGAGATTCTTTTAAGAATTTAATATTTTCTAATACGATTTCGAATGTAAATTCATGTCAGATTTTGACGTTGACAGGTGTAAGAAAAAATCGATTTATCGATGAAATTAGATCAGATAGATAAAACAGTTTCATGTTCATGTCAGAGATATGACAAATGTAAATTTTCGAATGTCTGACTATTTTTTTATGCTAGCTTCATCGATTTTTTTCGGACGTCCCACCGACTTGAAACCCCCCCCCTCCCTTACATCCGAGTCCGTCCGGTTTTTGTACACTCCCCCCTCCCCCCTGTCGTCGGACGTCATTTATGAATGACCCCTTACCCTTGCAAATGGGTATAAATTCGATGTTGTTCACAAGTTATCGTGGTGTTAAGCGATGACCCAAAAATTCTTTTGGGAACATCTCAGATATCTCCGGTCCATTATCATGCCTGCACGTTAGTAAGCAGGCGTGACGCAAGTCCACACTACAAAAAATTAAAAAAAAAATTTAGGGACTAAGGAACATACAGCAACTTTTTGACTTTTCCCCCTTGGCTCCCACGACTCTTAAAGTATGATAACCGTATTCTGGGCGTCAATACGAGTTCAACGAGCTATCGCACGTCTCATACGGTTCAAAATTGGCCGAGATATTGCACTTCAAAATCTAGATTTTTCTATGGGAATGGTCAGATTTGACCCATTCTGAAATGATGAAACACCGCCAAAGACTGTCCCAAGCCAGTTTGAAAAAGAGTGGAGGGAATGAAGTTTAACGAGGACGTAGCAGTAAATAAGATAGGATTAGTTAGATCAATCTTAAGGTTGAATGAATCGTGAGCTGGAAGCCGAAAGAATTGGGGTTAAGGGACCAACGTTGAGGTGGAACAACACGATCAAGAAGCCAAAGGATAGAACGATCCCAGAATTCTTATTAGCTACTAGGTTAAGCTTTTAAAGGACGAATAACCTTTTGCTCAGATAGGTTCAAAAGAATGGGCAAAGCTTTATGGAAAAGAATGTTCAAAAAGAGTAACACTACCCCGTCGGGCACTGTGCACTTTGATAGGCACGGTGGTCCCGGAACGTGCAGAAATGTGCGGGTCAGAGCTCGAGGATTACCGGGGGCGAGCAAAGTAAAGCTTTCATACTCACCAACCCGCAGTAGCAAGCGTGGTGTTTTAATGCTAAAAACCTTCAAACGAAGCCATAACGAATTATACATTGCCACATATAATGCCAGAACATTGTCGTCAAGACAAAAAATGCAAGAAATGGAAGAAGAGCTAGAAAAGATAAAATGGGATGTTGTGGGAGTGAGCGATGTGAGAAAACCTGGAGAGGAATGCCTGAAATTACAATCAGGGCATACATTCTTCTACCGAGGAAGTGACAGTCAGATGCTGATGCACGGTGTCGGATTGTTCATAAACAAGCGGTGGTCGGATCGCATAATTCACACGAAAAGCATATCCGATCGAGTGATATACGTAAGCCTGAAGATAAATAACAGATACAGTGTCAAATTAATTCAGGTTTACGCACCTACGTCCACTCATGATGACGAAGAAGTAGAAAGATTCTATGAAGATGTCGAGAAAGCTCTGGACGAAAACCCTTCACATTACCAATATCTAATCGGTGATTTCAATGCGAAGCTGGGAAAACGAGAAGAAGACTCCGAAGTTTCTGTTGGTAGTTTTAGCAACGACCAAAGAAATGAGCGTGGAAATACTTTACTCAACTTCTTACAGCAACACAATTTGTACGCAATGAATTCATTTTTTGCAGGAAAGCCTCAACGGAAATGGACTTGGGCTAGTGCAGATGGTGTAACGAAAAATGAGATCGATTACATCATAACTGGCTGTAAGTCAACCGTTAAGAACGTTACGGTCCTAAACAATTTTTCAACCGGTAGTGATCACCGAATGGTTCGTGCAAGAGTCACGTTAAATACCAGATTTCAAAGATCACAACTAGTTCAGAAAAGTGAAAGGATTGACGTACAACGGCTTTACACACAAAATGAAGAATTTGCTACGAAAATGACTGCCGAATTAGATAACGTCAACAATCAATGTGAAACATTGGACGAATTGAATACCAAAATCGTCGATACAATAATGGGTTTCATGAAATCCAAATGCAAATCCGTCCAAGGGAAAGAATCAAAACTCAGCAGAGAAACATTAGACCTGATCGCAAGCAGAGCAGAGTTGGTAAAAAACCGAGGACGAGATTCGGTGGAATACCGGAACCTGTCTAAAAGTATCAACAGAGCAAGGAGATCAGATGAAAGAAAATATAATGTCCAATTGGCTCGAAACATAATTGAAGCTAACTGCAATATGAAAGTCCTACGGAGAAAAATGACAAACGCCAAAAAAGAAATCTTCAAATTACGAGACAAAACAGGAACGATCCAAACGGATCGAAATGCGATATTAAACATTGCAACAGAATTTTATGAGAATTTGTTTTCTTCAGCAAGACAGGGCCCAACGGAAGAAACCGAAGATAGACCAATAATAAGAAACGTGGGATCGGAGGATATGCCCGAGATAACTGTTGATGAAGTCAAAGCTGCAGTAGCCGAGATGAAAAACAAAAAGTCTCCCGGAGAAGATGGTGTTCCAGTGGAAGCCATTAAACTAGGTGGAGACTCATTATTAAAGGCAATCACGGCTTTGTTTAATCGATGTCTCCAATGGGAAGAAGTACCAGAAGCCTGGGAAAATGCGGTAATTACATTGCTGCATAAAAAAGGAGACATAACAACAGGCCCGTAGCCAGACTGAAATGTTAGGGGGGGCTGAAGCCCCAAAAATAGTTTTGCAATTTTTTTAAAGAAATGTCGTAAAGCTGAAGAGATGTATTTAAATTTATTCGCTTCTTCTTTTTAGACTTCAATTAAGTGTTTTGAATACACGCGAGCGGAGCGAGCGACATTTTTTCAATAAAAACTAGCAATGAACGAAATTCCGTGAAAAATTTCATTTTCTGAACAAAATAAAATATTTCATTCATCTAAGGTCGTCTCCCCAAAAAGTTAGTTAAACAATTTAGTTAAATCAATATTTTTATTTTTGTGTGGAATGAAATAGTAAAGCGAACTGTTTGGAATTTGTTTTACAGTGATTAAATAATTTCGGTGTGCCGATCGAGCAACAACTGGTTTTGTGTCAGCTGGTGAACATTGTGACTATTGTTTACTTTTAAACTATTTTATCTGTCCAGAACGATAATCTCGCACTTATCCCTCGAGATCATTTTTGTTTATCTCGATATATCTGCTCTCGACAGATAAAATAGAATATGCACCTCTTGCCGACATTGTTATCTTGACGTGTGGTCATAACGAATCTCGCCTCCGGCTCGAGTCGCAATGCCCACACGTCTCGATAACAATTTTGGCAAGAGGTGCATAATCTAATATAATTAGTCATGTTTCACCTATAAGCGCTTTCGAGGTTTTCTTGTTGTAAAATGAGCGGAGATATTTTCGAAAAAGGAGCAAAATGTTTAGACTCAAAATCGACGAATGTATCTTGCTGAAGACGTTTTACTTATTCAGTAAGAAGTCAATGAGTTTTCGATAATGTGACAATGACAATATCACAATGCAAAACAAAAACATTCCTCTCTATCATCTAGGTTGGCTCACTAGTGGGGGCTCGTGGTAGCTCAGGGGGGGCTGAACCCCCCTTGCCCCCCCCCCCCCCCCCCCCCTAGATACGGGCCTGCATAACAAAGCTGGAAAATTACCGACCCATAAGCCTATTGTCAACACTCTACAAGTTGTTTGTGAGAATCATTACGAAGAGGAATACTAACAAGTTCGACTTCTACCAACCTGTTGAACAAGCTGCTTTCAGATCTGGTTTCAGCACAAACGACCATTTAGTTAGTTAGTTTAGTTTATTTATTTATGTCATAATATGAGTAAGGCCTGTGAGCCTTTTTTAGTACATATTACAGTAGGATGTCAATCAACGCAAGATTAATAATTAAATATAAGGAAAAATTCGGACTGCAAGTTCATAACTACAGGCAGTAAATCTAGCCAAAGTACGATAACAAACCGCTTAAGTCAAATAATAATAAACACAGTTGGGAAAGAGCTACAATAGAATCACATACAAGCATCGACACATTATTCGTGGACGTAGGCAAATAACTCAGTCACTGAAACGATGAAATAACGAAATGGGTACAACACATGAATCTTAGACACAAAAATGGTCCCTGCATGCAACCTTAAAGCCAGTTAACGATTTAATTTTTTTAATATTCGGTGGCAATGAGTTATAAGTCGAGACCCCACCCGCGAAAAAAGACCGCGACATTATGTCTCCTCTCACTCTCGGCATAACCAGATTAAAAGTTCGCGTATTTGAGGTGGGGGTTATGCGTTCATACAGGTAACGAGGCTCTTTAAGGAGTAATGTCTTATGCATTAGCACGCATGATAAGAAATCGAAATATGAGAACAAGTCGCAGCCAAGAAGCACATTGCTGGCTGCTGCGGTGGAGTCATAACGGCCCAAGCCACAAACGAACCTAATGCAACCCTTAAATGCCTTCTCTAGAACCTTCTTCGTCAAAGCCTGCAACCTTCCCATGACTTGCGAGCAGTACGTGAAATGAGGCATCAGAAGAGACTTGACTAGAGTCAGCTTGACGGATCTAGGAAGGTAGCCAGCATGAGGCCATAAGCATCGGAGTCCAGCAAAGACTTTCGACGAGACCGAAAGGGCATGAGCTCGCCAGTTCATCAGATTATCAATCAGAATCCCTAGATCCTTGACCGTGTCACTATAGCCGATGTGAGTCCCATTCAGCTCCACCTGAGGGATAGTTGACGACCAATTCCCAGTGCAGATCCTGATTGCCTGCGTTTTACTAGCATTAAGTACCAGACCGTTTGCTCCCGCCCAGAACGAAATAGCCCTAAGATCAGCGTTGAGGTTATTCACGTCTTCCCTGACATTTTCCTTACGCACAGACAAGTAGAGTTGTACATCATCGGCGAAAAGGTGCACACGGGAAAACTTTACTGTCGCTGGAAGATCGTTTATAAACACTGAAAAAAGTAACGGACCGAGAACCGAGCCTTGCGGGAGCCCGACCAATATGTCCGAGAAGCTGGAGCTGCATCCATTAATCATTACCTTCTGCTGCCTATTACTCAGGTAGCTCCAAATGAAATTAAGTGCAGAAGAGGAGAACGTCAGATTTTGGTCAAGTTTATTAAGCAAAAGACCGTGCCTAACTGTATCGAAGGCCTTAGAAAAGTCGAGTAACAAGAGGACCGTGGCTAATCCACCGTCAAGATCCACCCTTATATCATCCGTAATCTTCAGTAAGGCCGTAGCAGTACCATGGTTTGAGCGAAACCCAGACTGAAATCTATGTAACAGTCCAAATTCAGCTATGTACTCATTCATTTGACCCTTCATAAGCTTCTCTAAAGCCTTAGACAACGCCGGAAGTATACTAATCGGGCGGTAGTCCCGCAATTGTTTATCACGCGTATTCTTATGCCTCGGCAAGACCTTAGACAGCTTCCATGACTTCGGAAATACAGATTTAGTTAATGCTGCATTGAAAATGGTCGTAATCACTGGCAGAACAGCTGGTAGGATTAGTTTGATAAATGAAATCGGGATGCCGTCGAGGCCCTCAGAATTTGATTTAATGCTAACAATGGCCTTGCATACTTCATGGCTGGTAACGTTACGAAAATAAAACTGTCTACGGGACGTTGCGGAGTTCCCGGTCAATAGCCGTGGGGTATTCGACAAATTAATAAAAACTGGGAAGTCTGAATAAATGCCTTGAGTGAAATGGACGTTGAATTCCTCTGGCGTATACGGGGCCACGGCATCACCAGAGCCCCTTAAAAGACCCAACCCACGTAAGCTGCTCCACAGTTTCGTCGTAGGTATCAAAGACCCGAACTTACGCGTGTAGTAGCGACGCTTAGCTAGTCGGATGATCTGTGAGGCTGCATTCCTCAGTCTTTTAAAATGAACAAAGTTACCGTCGGTCCTATGACGTTTCCATGCTTCATATGCTAAATCCCTGTCAATCAGTGCCTTGCTAACGTCATAGCAGAACCACGGTGCTGAAGACTCTCGTGCTTGCATCGGTTCTAAAGGAGCATGAAAGTTCAGCAGACGCAGCAGCTCTACTTCGAGGTTACTCACTGATTCATCGACATCGTTACTCATCATGATACTGGTCCAGTCAACTGACATCGCATCTGAAACCAACTTCTCACCGTCAATACGATGAATCCTACGCCTCAATGTGACCCCAGAGTCAATGCACGACATATCACATTGTACTGACATGAAAATCATGTCATGTTTAGAAATTCCCCCCAGACTAACCTGAGAGAAACGAGCAACATCACTAATAGAGTTAGTCAGAAAGTGGTCAATGCACGTAGAAGAAGTCTTCGAAAAATGTGTAGGTTCCGTCGAAACCAGTTCCATTGACAATGAACGGACCGCATCAATGTACCTAATCGTCTTGGCTGAACGAGAAATCAAGTCCTCATTAAAATCCCCCGCAACTATAACATTCGAATACCTGGAACTCAGATCTTGCATGATGTCTTCGAACACATCAATGTCATCGATCCCAGGCGGCTTGTACATCACGCCGAACAGTACCTTATGCGACACGCAACTTAGTTCGACAAAGAGGTACTCAAGTGTCCCTATTCGGCTAACACTTTTTAGAACTACTTTCGAAGCAACACTTTTCTTCACATAGAGTGCCACTCCTCCATACCGGCGAAGTTCCCTGTCATTTCGGTGAAGTACAAAACCTCGCAGCTCGACCGACTTGTCTGACATATAAGACTTGAAGTGGGTCTCCGATATAGCAACACAGTGCAGATTTGCTCCCTTAATGACCTTCCGAAACTCATCAATCTTTGCAGGTGATGAGAACGCTTATTGAGAAGTGTCGTGAATACAACATCGACATAGTCTTGCTATTCATAGACTTCGAAAAAGCTTTCGATTAAGTGGAAACATGGTCGATATTGGACGCATTAGACGAATGTAGAGTAGACTCAAGGTACTCCAACACAATTCGATATGTGTACAAAAATGCTACTTCATGTATAAAACTTCGTAAGAGCACGGAGAAATTCAGAATTGGCCGAGGTGTAAGGCAGGGTGACACCATTTCACCGAAATTATTCACGGCGATTCTGCAGAGTATTTTTATAAATGGAGAGTACCTGAGCAATCTCCGCTTCGCTGATGACATTGTACCGATAGCAGCGAATCTAGGTCAGGCTCAGCTTATGCTACAATAGTTAAGTGAAGAGGCGAGCAAAGTTGGCCTCAAGATGAACTTATCGAAAACAAAAGTCATGAGCAACATCGGGGACGATAGAGAAATCAAAATTGGTGACACTGTCATTGAACGAGTCGACAGCTATGTATATCTAGGACATAAACTGAAGTTAGGTCTGGACAACCAAACTGCAGAAATAAGACGTAGGATTGGTCTTGCATGGGCAGCGTTCGGAAAACTCAGACTAATTTTCAAAAGCAAAATGAATAATAGTCTGAAACGCAAAGTTTTCGACACTTGTGTCCTTCCAGTGCTCACTTATGGAGCGGAAACGTTAACTTTAGCAAAAGCATCCGAAGATAAATTGAGAGTGACACAAAGAGCCATGGAACGGAGTATGCTCGGAATAACACTCAGAGACAGAATGACGAATCAATGGATTCGACAACAAACCAGGGTCGTTGATGTCATGGAAAGAATAGCATCTCTGAAATGGAGCTGGGCGGGACATATTGCAAGAAGGACAGACGAACGTTGGACCAAAAAGATCATGAACTGGCGACCATATAAAAGACGAGCTATAGGTAGACCACCAGAGAGATGGACAAACGGAATTAAGAATATTGCAGGTACAAACTGGCAGCAAATGGCAATGGATCGTACGAAATGGAAAGAAGTTGGAGAGGCCTACATCCAGCAGTGGATAGAAACAGGCTGAAAAAGAAGAAGAAGAAATGATGAATTTTACCAACCTTTGCTTGCTTGTTTGTTTGTTTGCTTGTGGAATCTATCTCGAGAACGGCTCCTACGATTTTGCTGAAATTTTGGGAGTAGTTTCTGGGCATGATTCTAAGACTTTTGGCAAAAAAAAATTTGGGTCGACATGATCTCGTTTAGGAGCTAGGGCTTTCGGAAGTTCCCATACAAGCCCCATATATTAAAATGTAAAATTAACGTTTTATGTGTGTGTGTGTGTGTTTCTCTTGATATGAAGGCTGTTTGGAGATGAAATTGGAATGTTTTTCACTTTCAGTTTCGGAGTACAATATGGCCGAAAAAATTTGGTCACTATCAGTTTTTAGATTTATCTCAGGAACTGTGGCAGATGGAAGGTTGGTTTCTTCGGCAAAGTCTTAGAGTTTTGAGAGTAGAATAGGGCAGTATGTACAAAAACTTTAAAAATTTGGTCACTTTCAGTTTTTAGACTTATCTCGGGAACTGTGGCAGATGGAAGGTTGGTTTCTTTGGCAAAGTCTCAGAGTTTTGGGAGTAGAATAGGGCAGTATGTACAAAAACTGTAAATATTTGGTCACTATCAGTTTTTAGACTTATCTCGGGAACTGTGGCAGATGGAAGGTTGGTTTCTTCGGCAATGTCTCAGAGTTTTGGGAGTAGAATAGAGCAGTATGTACAAAAACTGTAAAAATTTGGTCACTATCAGTTTTTAGACTTATCTCGGGAACTGTGGTAGATGGAAGGTTGGTTTCTTCGGCAAAGTCTCAGAGTTTTGGGAGAAGAACATGGCCCTATGTGCAAAAACTGGAAAAATTTGGTCACTATCAGTTTTTGGATTTATCTCAGAAACTGTGGCAGATGGAAGGTTGGTTTCTTCGGCAAAGTCTTAGAGTTTTGAGAGTAGAATATGGCAGTATATACAAAAAGTGGAAAAATTTGGTCACTATCAGTTTTTAGATTTATCTCAGGAACTGTGGCAGATGGAACGTTCGTTTCTTCGGCAAAGTCTCAGAGTTTTGGGAGTAGAATATGGGCGAAATGACCAAAACGGGAAAAGTGTTTCAATTTTATGTTTTTAGACTTTTTTCGAAATGTATGGCAGATGGAGAATCGGTGTCTTCGGCAAAGTCTCAGAGTTTTGGGAGTGGAATACGGGTGAAATGACCAAAACTGGAAAAGTGTTTCAATTTTATGTTTTTAGACTTTTTTTGAAAAGTATGGCAGATGGAATATTGGTGTCTTTGGCAAAGTCTCAGAGTTTTGGGAGTAGAATATGGGCGAAATGACCAAAACTGGAAAAGTGTTTCAATTTTAAGGTTGGTGTCTTCGACAAAGTCTGAGTGTTTTAGAAGCAGAAAACAGTGGCAAATATGAAAATTGTTGGGTAGTACGATTTTCCTGTTTCAAATGTGATTTTGGTATCTTTTGTGCTACGGGACATATAAAACTGCTTTCTTCGTCTCTAAATAAAAACTTTTGATATGTTATAACTGGCGCTTTAACCTTAAAACTTACAAAAGTACTGATATCAGACAAAAACCTCTTAGAGGAGGAAGGGTGACGCAAGTCCTTTACTTACAAAAGTATTGATATCAGAAAGGGTGACGCTCAAGGCTCCGATACGCAAAAATTTAACTTTAACACCAATTCTTTATACAGTGAACGACATCTCAAATGTCTCACTGTCATTTTTTTTCAGAGAATGTCATTGTGAATTTGCAATGACACAATAAAATTCTCAGAAAAATTTGACAGTGAGACATTTGAGATGTCGTTCACTGTATTAAAAAAAATTGCGTCACAAATGGCAGATGATTTCGGTTCTATTTCTCTTTTTTATTTCCACTTATTTAGTTTATTTTCATTCGCTTTTGTTTGTTTTTAATTAAAATAAAATTATAAAGATTGAAGTTAGACGCTTCAAGAAACCTCTATGGATATTCAAAATGTTTGCTCTGAAGTTTTAAGAGGTATTAATTCGGACTGCACCTGTGGAAGCTTAGTTTCTTGTATCTTAAAAATTTACATTCACGAAACATACTTGACTTGAAATAGTTGTAATAGTGCCACGACAATTAATCACTCAGTTAGAAGGACCACAAAAATAATTTTTAATAAATTTGTTGTTTGGTTGTCCTCATCATCTGCCATTTGTGACGCAATTTTTTTTAAATCCAAAATTTTACCAAAAAAATCTGCGTCGCATGTGGCAGATAAATTTTCTTGCTGGTCTGTTCCTGAACATTTGCCACTTTGCGACGCAGATTTTTTTGGTAAAATTTTGGTTGTTTCCAGTCAATTTTTTTTTTGGTAAAAATTATTTGGCAGATGATGAGAAAAACTAAGCCAGCTTGTTTGAACTAAAATTGGGTGTAAAATTTAATTTTTGCGTAACGAAGCTGAAAGCGTCAACTCTAGCGATATCATTCATTTTAGAAATTGTACTTCAAAGACTGCGTCACACTTTTCTCGAAGAGATTTTTGTTGGGATATCAGTCGTTTTAGAAGTTTTAAAACACTGCTTTTTATAACAGTTTATAACAGAAATTCGGAAATTTGGCGAAATTCGAAAATTTTACGAAATTCGAAAATTTGACAAAATTCGAAAATTTGACGAAATTCGAAAATTTGACGAAATTCGAAAATTTGACGAAATTCTAAAATTTGACGAAATTCGAAAATTTGACGAAATTCGAAAATTTGACGAAAATCGAAAATTTGACGAAAATTAAAAATTTGACGAAAATCAAAAATTTGACGAAAATCGAAAATTTGACGAAAATCGAAAATTTGACGAAAATCGAAAATTTGACGAAAATCGAAAATTTGACGAAAATCGAAAATTTGACGAAAATCGAAAATTTGACGAAGAAAGTAATTCTCTATCTGCCACCATTCAAGAAATATCTCTAAAACCCCAATTGACCCACCCATTTCCAACTTTCGACATTTTTCACAAATGTCCTTCTTTTCTACTCGTAAAACTCTGAGACTTTGCCGAAGAAAGTAACTCTCTATCTGCCACCATTCAAGAAATACCTCTAAAAACATAATTGACCCACCCATTTCCAACTTTCGACATTTTTCACATGTGCCCCTCTGTTCTACTCGTAAAACTCTGAGACTTTGCCGAAGAAAGTAATTCTCTATCTCTCATAACCCAAAAAAATATTAGTCCTTTCATCCTACGCTCGAGTAGCTCAAAATTTGGTCACTCTAATCACTCTAGCTCAAACGAATCTGCCCCGATTTTTTTAATTATTTTTTTGTTCGAATCGTGTTACGAATACCTTTCATTTGATGGGTCGCACGCCTCTGTAGGTTTCAATACAGCTAAGCTACAGCCGAAAACGCGTTCCCGATCCTCGAAAACCACACTCAGAAACCACTTCGAGGCCAATAAAACAAAATTCTGGTTTTACCTGGGGTAATGGCGTATCACAATTTCATTTTTATGCCCACCCTGAGGTTCCTGCAAAATTTCATGGAGATTGGCTGACTAGTTTCCGAGATCGACCGTCGATAGATAGACAGATAGGCAGATAGATAGAAACATACAGAGTAAGTTGAAAGATTTTGATTGTTTGAAAAACGTTAATTTGGTGCATTTTCTATCAAAATGACCAACTTCAAAACGATGTATCTCCGGCAATTTTAAAGTTACATAGTCGAGTGATAGCTCGTTTTGCTCGTATTTGAAGCGCGAATAAGATAGAATAGGATTTGTGGTGATACAGGCCAAAGGAAAGAAACTTAAATTCTCGCCTATATATAGTTGCCGCGTCTCAAAAAATTTTCTTCGTTCTTTTTTTGGAAGTTAGACTGCGTCAAGTCCTCCGCTAACGCTCCGGACATGATAGATAGTACTGCAATATTTCTGTATTATCTACTGATGTTGGGTTGCGGACAGACAGACTCAATTTTTTTTTGAAGACCCGTTTCTCTGACGAGAAACGGGAATAAAATTGACCGTTTGTTGCAAGAAAAACCGGAAAATTTGTTGGACAGGTGTCGTTATCATATGGTGCAGAAACTAGAAAGAAATGTGACCCACCCCTGCGAGTATTCATTATCACTTGGAAATCAAAATTTAACATCATCACACGAAAAATCGAATCCGACATCGTTATCACCGGTTGTGGCATTCATCTTGAATAATATGCGACCCCGTGAAATTTTTATCACCGATCCAGGATCCGCCATCAAGACGTAATAAAATAGAACAGGACATTGTACCAATTAAAGCTTTCAATTATAATTAATCATTAAAAGGGTGGGAGAATGTTAAAACTCTTAAAACTTGGAAGTAACCCTTTTTTTAATTTTAATCCAAGAGTGCGTTCGAATTGTTTTTGATTTAGTTGCCTTTGAATTAGGAATAAAATATGACACAATTTTGTAAAAAAGGATCATAATAAATCGAAAGCGCCTACTAGTAAAATCTAGAGTTTTTCATTGTAAACCGAAATTCGTCGGTGCTACTTCATCACCACAATTTCTTAATTGATCAGTAGAGAGAAATCGTCGGTGCTAATTCATTCACCACATTTCAAATAGAAAGGAAAAGAGTTCGACGTCAACAAAGGCCACCGATTTAAGAAACTGGTAGAGTTTCAACTGGAGGAGATATCGTGTTAACCTTTGTGAAATGGCTGAACATTTGTTATTGACAGCATTGAAAATATGAGCTCATTGCAGTTAGTGCAGTCAGCAAACTGAGTGATGAGTAAATTTTCATCAGCAGTTACAAAAAGGAAGTATCATTTGTGATGTGTGTGTGAGTATAGACAAAGAATAATGGCATTGTTCGTTCCTGGACTCATGACCCGGGTGAAAATTAGGGTCTCAGTGAGACTGTAAAATGAGCATGATCAACGGTCTCATTTCAGTCTCATTACGTTTTCAGTCTCATTTCATTCTCAATATTTTATTTCTTTGATGATTGTTGAACTTTGGCTGAACGAGACTGACCGAGTGGTCTCTTTTTCAATATTTTATGAGATTTTTGAGACCGACCGAGTGGTCTTTCTTGGATTATTTTTCTTTGGACTTTGGGAGACTGACCGAGAAGTCTCATTTTGAATATTTTACGAGAATGTAAGAGAGCGACCGAGTGGTCTTTCCTGGATTATTTTTCGTTGGACTTTGGGAGACTGACCGAGTGGTCTCGTTTTGAATATTTTACGAGAATGTAAGAGACCGACCGAGTGGTCTTTCTTGGATTATTTTCCGTTGGACTTCAGGAGACTGACCGAGAAGTCTCGTTTCTGAACATTTTCCGCGAATGTAAGAGACCAAACGAGTGGTCTTTCCTGTATTATTTTTCTTTGGACTTTAGGAGACTGACCGAGAAGTCTCGTTTTGAATATTTTACGAGAATGTAAGAGAGCGACCGAGTGGTCTTTCCTAGATTATTTTTCGTTGTACTTTGGGAGACTGACCGAGTGGTCTCGTTTTGAATATTTTACGAGAATGTAAGAGACCGACCGAGTGGTCTTCCTTGGATTATTTTCCGTTGGACTTTAGGAGACTGACCGAGAAGTCTCGTTTTTGAACATTTTACGCGAATGTAAGAGACCAAACGAGTGGTATTTCCTGGATTATTTTTCGTTGGACTTTGGGAGACTGACCGAGAAGTCTCGTTTATGAACATTTTACGAGAATGTAAGAGACCGAACGAGTGGTCTTTCCTGGATTATTTATTTTTCGTTGGACTTTGGGAGACTGACCGAGTGGTCTCGTTTTGAACATTTTACGCGAATGTAAGAGACCGACCGAGTGGTCTTTCTTGGATTTTTTCCGTTGGACTTTAGGAGACTTGACCGAGAAGTCTCGTTTTTGAACATTTATCGCGAATGTAAGAGACCAAACGAGTGGTCTTTCCTGGATTATTTTTCGTTGGACTTGGGAAAATGACCGAGAAGTCTCGTTTATGAACATTTTACGAGAATGAAAGAGACCGACCGAGTGGTCTTTCCTGGATTATTTTTCGTTGGACTTTAAGAGACTGACCGAGTGGTCTCGTTTTGAATATTTTACGAGAATGAAAGAGACCGACCGAGTGGTCTCACTTCAAGAAAATATTTTTTTGAAATACAGAGACCAAATCAGCGGTCTCATTTTTTTGAAATAGAAAACAACTGAGCGGTCTCTTTTTTAATATTTGACATACTTTGACTCTGACCGACTGCAGACACCTATGAGAGTTCTCTTTTGAACTTAACTTTTAATTATAAACGCAATTTTGTTTCTATCAAGTGCTGCTGTGTTTGCCAATGAAAGTAGATAAGTAGGTATGGCCAGTCCATACAAGTCGGAGCACATACGGATTTGCATGGCATCACCTCAAACGAACTCATTTCTAGTGGAAATTTGCACTAGAAATGAGTTCGTTTGAGATGGCGCCATGCAAATCCGTATGTGTTCCGGCTAGAACAAATTTGAACGTTTGGCCATACCTATCTTTTTACTTTCATTGGTGTTTGCATCAAGTTCTGTGAACAAGTAGCCATTTCGACGGCGTATTTATTTTGATCAGCTGGTATTGGTTTCGTAACTATTTTCTTAAAAACTTTATTACTCTCATCATTACTGTATCATTAGTCTCACAAATAATTTAAATAATTAGGTAAAATAAAAGTTTAGTTCTAAGGAGAACTCTCAAAGGTCTCTGCAGTGGGTCAGACTCAAAGAATGTCAAAAATTGAAACAGTTGGTCTCTTTATTTCGAAAAAATATGTTCATGAAATGAGACCACTCAGTCGGTCTCTGCATTTCGAAAAAATATGTTCTTGAAATGAGAGCAGTTGGTCTCTGCATTTCGAAAAAATATGTTCTTGAAATGAGACAACTCGGTCAGTCTCATAAAGTCCAACGAAAAATAATCCAGGAAAGACCACTCGGTTGGTCTCTTATATTCTCGTAAAATATTCAAAAAGAGACTTCTCGGTCAGTCTTCCAAAGTCCAACGAAAAATAATCCAGGAAAGACCACTCGGTCGGTCTCTTTCATTCTCGTAAAATATTCAAAAAGAGACCACTCGGTCAGTCTCCTAAAGTCCAACGAAAAATAATCCAAAAATAATGCTTCGACTGAAGACGAAGCTAGGATGTATGCTGATATATCAGCATTGTTGCCAGGTATCAGGAGAGTTGATGAGTCTTTTCTTGAGATATTAGGGTCTCCGATTTTTGAGTCAGGTTTAGAGAGGGTTTTTTCTTCCAAGGTTGAATCGTTGAGAATAATGTGCGACCGTTTGAAATTAATGGATGTTCATCCGGCTTTGTGCATTTTTAGGAAGTCTTTAGGGAGCTGTAGGTTTAGTTATTTGTTGCGTACTTGCAGGACTTTTTCGCTGCGCGATCGTTTGAAAAGTGTTGACGAGATTTTCCGTTCTACGCTTGAGGCGATTACGAATGTTAGGTTGTCAGATTTTGCTTGGGATCAAGCTTCTCTTCCTTTAGTTTTTGGTGGATTGGGGATTCGGAAAGTTGAAGACTTGGCAATGCCTGCCTATCTGTCATCTGTGTATTCATCATCTGATTTGTCGAATGAAATTTTGAGTAAATTTAATTTGCGAATAATTGATGATGACATTTCAAGCATAGTAGATACCATTCCTAACGATTTTATTCCAGATAATGATGAAATGAGAAAGGTGCAACGAAACTGGGACCTACCGGTGATTAGGAGCAATTTTAGCGAGATGTTAGATTCTAGTGAACCTGTTACTCGTGCTAGACTACTTGCGTCATCTACAAAAGAATCTTCAAAGTGGCTGCAGGTTGTCCCATCGAGTCAACTAGGTTTACTATTAGATAACAATGCAGCGAGAATTGCTGTTGGTCTTCGTTTAGGATCCCAGTTGTGTGAAGAGTACAAGTGTAATTGTGGTGCTGTGGTTAAGAAGGACGGTTTGCATGGTTTATCGTGCAAATTAAAGATAGGGATTATTGCTAAACACGATTCTGTCAATAATATTTTTGGTCATGCATTTTCCTCTGCAGGATTTCCCAATATTTTGCAACCACCTGGTATTTCTAGAGACGACGGTAAAAGACCTGATGGTATGACAGTAGTTCCGTGGAGTCATGGAAAATCACTTTTATGGGATGTAACAATACGTGATACTTTGGCTCCTTCATACATCAGTGAATCCTCTAAGAAAGCAGGGTCTATTGCAGATAAAGCGGAGAGATTTAAGCATAATCATTATATACGTCTTAAAGAAAACTATTTATTTACATAATATTATACAGCCCCCAGGTGTGTCAAGAGATGATGGTAAAAGACCAGACGGCATGACGTTGATACCGTGGAGTCATGGTAAATCACTCTTGTGGGATGTGACTGTGAGGGATACTATGGCTGCTTCTTATATTAATGATTCTTCAAAGAAAGCTCGCACAATAGCAGACAAAGCTGAGAGACATAAGCATAACCATTATATTTCTCTAAAACAAAATTATTTACTAACACCACTCGCTTTCGAGACGCTAGGTTGTATGGGCCCAGAAACAAAGAAATTCATAGACAAATTGGGTTCTTTAATGAAAAAAGCAACTGGTGAAGCTAAATCGAAAGATTATCTTTTACAAAGATTATCAATCGCGATACAACGTGGAAATGCCGCTTGCATTTTGGGAACATTAGGGAAGAAGAAAATTGATGATTTTTATTTATTGTAATTTTTTTTATATGAAAAGATCGACTTTTTACTGGCTGCGCCACTATTGTGAGCAGTCTTTTTTGTCGCATCAATATAAATAAATAAAACATAAATCAAAAAAAAAAAAAAAAAAAAAAAAAAAATGATTTACCCCCCTTGCCTTTGAATCATTAGGTTGCATGGGTCCAGAAACAAAGAAATTTATTGACAAGTTGGGATCGTTGATGAAGAGAGCATCAGGGGAGCCACGTTCCAAAGATTATCTGTTGCAGAAAATTTCTATTGCTATACAAAGAGGCAATGCGGCATGTATTCTTGGAACTTTAGGAAGTAATAGAGCGGATGATTTTTATTTATTGTAATATTTGTTGATTGAAAAGATCGTTTTTTTATTGACTGCGCCGTATGTGAGCAGTCTTTTTTTTCGCTTTGAATAAATAAATTATAAATTCAAAACGAGACTTCTCGGCCAGTCTCCCAAAGTCCAACGAAAAATAATAAAGGAAAGACCACTCGGTCGGTCTCTTACATTCTCGTAAAATATTCAAAACGAGACCACTCGGTCAGTCTCCTAAAGTTCTACGAAAAATAATCCAAGAAAGACCACTCGGTCGCTCTCTTACATTTTCGTAAAATATTCAAAACGAGACCACTCGGTCAGTCTCATAAAGTCCAACGAAAAATAATCCAGGAAAGAACACTCGGTCGCTCTCTTACATTCTCGTAAAATATTCAAAACGAGACTTCTCGGTCAGTCTCCTAAAGTCCTACGAAAAATAATCCAAGAAAGACCACTCGGTCGGTCTCAAAGTTTTTGTAACAACGGCTCGAAATAAGACCTATACGAAGATATATCCAATTTAGCAGCACGCGTAAGGTGGCTGGCAGTCCAATCCAAAAGTTAAGCATCATTCGGCGCGGTTAGTACTTGGAGTGGTGACCGGAAAATACATTACGAAATAAAAAGAAGGTAAAAAAAAAATCAAATATCACTAAAATTTCTATCATTTCAGCGAATTATAAGAAAAAATAAAAAACTGTGCCATCTGTGAATGCGGGAAGAAACTACAGCCTAAAGACAATGAAATATGTCACAGATGGAAAATGGAAATGAGAGTTCTCAGATGGTCTCAGAAAATGTCGAAAAGAAAGTGATAGTTCTCAGATGGCCTCAAAAGGATCTCGAAAAAAAATTAAAATGAGACTTCTCAAATAACCCCAAAAAATATCGAAAAGAAAGTGAGAGTTCTCAGATAGTCTCAAAAGACGTCGAAAAGAAAGTGAGAGTTCTTAGATGGCCTCTAAAAGGATCTAGAAAAAACTTAAATGAGACTTCTCAAAGAGTCTCAAAAATATTTTGAGTCTCAAACATAGTCAAATCTAAAAAAGAGACCACTCAGACGGTCTCGTAAACTATTTTGAAAAGAGACCACTCAGTCGGTCTCGCAAATTATTAAAAAAGAGGCCACTCGGTCGGTCTCGTAAAATACAGAAGAAGAGACCACTCGGTCGGTCTCGTAAAATACAGGAGAAGAGACCACTCGGTCAGTCTCGTAAAATACAGAAGAAGAGACCACTCGGTTGGTCTCGTAAAATACAGGAGAAGAGACCACTCGGTCAGTCTCGTAAAATACAGAAGAAGACACCACTCGGTCTTCTTCTTCTTCTTCTTCTTCTTTTTCAGCCTGTTTCTATCCACTGCTGGATGTAGGCCTCTCCAACTTCTTTCCATTTCGTACGATCCATTGCCATTTGCTGCCAGTTTGTACCTGCAATATTCTTAATTCCGTTTGTCCATCTCTCTGGTGGTCTACCTATAGCTCGTCTTTTATATGGTCGCCAGTTCATGATCTTTTTGGTCCAACGTTCGTCTGTCCTTCTTGCAATATGTCCCGCCCAGCTCCATTTCAGAGATGCTATTCTTTCCATGACATCAACGATCCTGGTTTGTTGTCGAATCCATTGATTCGTCATTCTGTCTCTGATTGTTATTCCAAGCATACTCCGTTCCATGGCTCTTTGTGTCACTCTCAATTTATCTTCGGATGCTTTTGTTAAAGTTAACGTTTCCGCTCCATAAGTGAGCACTGGAAGGACACAAGTGTCGAAAACTTTGCGTTTCAGACTATTATTCATTTTGCTTTTGAAAATTAGTCTGAGTTTTCCGAACGCTGCCCATGCAAGACCAATCCTACGTCTTATTTCTGCAGTTTGGTTGTCCAGACCTAACTTCAGTTTATGTCCTACATATACATAGCTGTCGACTCGTTCAATGACAGTGTCACCAATTTTGATTTCTCTATCGTCCCCGATGTTGGTCATGACTTTTGTTTTCGATAAGTTCATCTTGAGGCCAACTTTGCTCGCCTCTTCACTTAACTGTTGTAGCATAAGCTGAGCCTGACCTAGATTCGCTGCTATCGGTACAATGTCATCAGCGAAGCGGAGATTGCTCAGGTACTCTCCATTTATATTTATTCCCATTTTACTCCAGTTTAACTTCCTAAAAATACTCTGCAGAATCGCCGTGAATAATTTCGGTGAAATGGTGTCACCCTGCCTTACACCTCGGCCAATTCTGAATTTCTCCGTGCTCTTATGAAGTTTTATACATGAAGTAGCATTTTTGTACACATATCGAATTGTGTTGGAGTACCTTGAGTCTACTCTACATTCGTCTAATGCGTCCAATATCGACCATGTTTCCACTGAATCGAAAGCTTTTTCGAAGTCTATGAATAGCAAGACTATGTCGATGTTGTATTCACGACACTTCTCAATAAGCGTTCTCATCACCTGCAAATGGTCGTTTGTGCTGAAACCAGATCTGAAAGCAGCTTGTTCAACAGGTTGGTAGAAGTCGAACTTGTTAGTGTTCCTCTTCGTAATGATTTTCATAAACAACTTGTAGAGTGTTGACAATAGGCTTATGGGTCGGTAATTTTCCAGCTTTGTTATGTCTCCTTTTTTATGCAGCAATGTAATTACCGCATTTTCCCAGGCTTCTGGTACTTCTTCCCATTGGAGACATTGATTAAACAAAGCCGTGATTGCCTTTAATAATGAGTCTCCACCTAGTTTAATGGCTTCCACTGGAACACCATCTTCTCCGGGAGACTTTTTGTTTTTCATCTTGGCTACTGCAGCTTTGACTTCATCAACAGTTATGTCGGGCATATCCTCCGATCCCACGTTTCTTATTATTGGTCTATCTTCGGTTTCTTCCGTTGGGCTCTGTCTTGCTGAAGAAAACAAATTCTCATAAAATTCTGTTGCAATGTTTAATATCGCATTTCGATCCGTTTGGATCGTTCCTGTTTTGTCTCGTAATTTGAAGATTTCTTTTTTGGCGTTTGTCATTTTTCTCCGTAGGACTTTCATATTGCAGTTAGCTTCAATTATGTTTTGAGCCAATTGGACATTATATTTTCTTTGATCTGATCTCCTTGCTTTGTTGATACTTTTAGACAGGTTCCGGTATTCCACCGAATCTCGTCCTCCGTTTTTTACCAACTCTGCTCTGCTTGCGATCAGGTCTAATGTTTCTCTGCTGAGTTTCGATTCTTTCCCTTGGACGGATTTGCATTTGGATTTCATGAAACCCATTATTGTATCGACGATTTTGGTATTCAATTCGTCCAATGTTTCACATTGATTGTTGACGTTATCTAATTCGGCAGTCATTTTCGTAGCAAATTCTTCATTTTGTGTGTAAAGCCGTTGTACGTCAATCCTTTCACTTTTTTGAACTAGTTGTGATCTTTGAAATCTGGTATTTAACGTGATTCTTGCACGAACCATTCGGTGATCACTGCCTGTTGAAAAATTGTTTAGGACCGTAACGTTCTTAACGGTTGACTTACAGCCAGTTATGATGTAATCGATCTCATTTTTCGTTACACCATCTGCACTAGCCCAAGTCCATTTCCGTTGAGGCTTTCCTGCAAAAAATGAATTCATTGCGTACAAATTGTGTTGCTGTAAGAAGTTGAGTAAAGTATTTCCACGCTCATTTCTTTGGTCGTTGCTAAAACTACCAACAGAAACTTCGGAGTCTTCTTCTCGTTTTCCCAGCTTCGCATTGAAATCACCGATTAGATATTGGTAATGTGAAGGGTTTTCGTCCAGAGCTTTCTCGACATCTTCATAGAATCTTTCTACTTCTTCGTCATCATGGGTGGACGTGGGTGCGTAAACCTGAATTAATTTGACACTGTATCTGTTATTTATCTTCAGGCTTACGTATATCACTCGATCGGATATGCTTTTCGTGTGAATTATGCGATCCGACCACCGCTTGTTTATGAACAATCCGACACCGTGCATCAGCATCTGACTGTCACTTCCTCGGTAGAAGAATGTATGCCCTGATTGTAATTTCAGGCATTCCTCTCCAGGTTTTCTCACTTCGCTCACTCCCACAACATCCCATTTTATCTTTTCTAGCTCTTCTTCCATTTCTTGCATTTTTTGTCTTGACGACAATGTTCTGGCATTATATGTGGCAATGTATAATTCGTTATGGCTTCG
Source organism: Bradysia coprophila (assembly GCF_014529535.1). Classification (NCBI taxonomy): domain Eukaryota; kingdom Metazoa; phylum Arthropoda; class Insecta; order Diptera; family Sciaridae; genus Bradysia; species Bradysia coprophila. The sequence continues at coordinate 303,308 of NW_023503415.1, read as the reverse complement.
TTTGAAGGTTTTTAGCATTAAAACACCACGCTTGCTACTGCGGGTTGGTGAGTATGAAAGCTTTACTTTGCTCGCCCCCGGTAATCCTCGAGCTCTGACCCGCACATTTCTGCACGTTTCGGGACCACCGTGCCTATCAAAGTGCACAGTGCCCGACGGGGTAGTGTTACTCTTTTTGAACATTCTTTTCCATAAAGCTTTGCCCATTCTTTTGAACCTATCTGAGCAAAAGGTTATTCGTCCTTTAAAAGCTTAACCTAGTAGCTAATAAGAATTCTGGGATCGTTCTATCCTTTGGCTTCCTGATCGTGTTGTTTCACCTCAACGTTGGTCCCTTAACCCCAATTCTTTCGGCTTCCAGCTCACGATTCATTCAACCTTAAGATTGATTTATCTAATCCTATCTTATCTACTGCTACGTCCTCGTTAAACTTCATTCCCTCCACTCTTTTTCAAACTGGCTTGGGACAGTCTTTGGCGGTGTTACCACTCGGTCAGTCTCGTAAAGTAAAGAAGAAGAGACCACTCGGTCGGTCTCGTAAAATACAGAAGAAGGGACCACTCGGTCAGTCTCGTAAAATACAGAAGAAGAGACCACTCGGTCGGCCTCGTAAAATACAGGAGAAGAGACCACTCGGTCAGTCTCGTAAAATACAGACGAAGAGACCACTCAGTCAGTCTCATACAGTCTATTAAAACATTTAAAACGAGACCTCTCATCGGTTTCGCAATCATCATCATCAATTCATCAGTATATGAAAAGAAACCAGTCTCAAAGGTTCGAAAAGAGACGTCTCACCTCCATACAAAATAAAAGGTCTCAAAAGGGGTCTCACATTCACTTTTTTTTTACCCGGGGATATGATCAAATAGCATAACTTTAGGATAATTTTTGATCACAATCAGACTTTAACGCCGTTTGTTGAACTCAAAACTATGAAAAAATTGGTTAAATTTGGGCAACTTTTTACTTCGTGCAACTTCCTGGCCTGCAACACAATTTTTCTGAGGTTTAGTTTACGTGGGATGATAGTAAGTGTGTCCAGCTACAACACCCCATAGTCGGTTTCACGGAAACGTTCTGTTGCAGGCTAAGAGTAATTATACCTAGAGGGGAAATTTCGAACAAAATTACGTAAAATATGTGGTTCCAACATCAAATACAAAATGTTTATTGGTATATGTGTTTGCCTAGAGGGGAAATTTCGAACAAAATTACGTAAAATATGTGGTTCCAACATCAAATACAAAATGTTTATTGGTATATGTGTTTGCCCTCTTAATTAAGAGGGCAAATTGGACTATCAAAAGCGAATGTATACATGTATTGGTGTAAAATTATACGAAATGTTTATCTTATACAAACTGATGTTGGGACCACATTTCGTCGTACAAATTTCCTCTCTAGGTTTAATTACTCTAATGGGATCATTCATAAATGACGTCCGGTACTGAGGGGGGAGGGGGGGTCTACGATTTCGGACACTCCATACAAAATTGGGTCAAATTTGACCACTTTCGCGTGACGAGGGGGGAGGGGGGGTCTAAAACTGACCAAAAGTAGTGGACGTCATTTATGAATGACCCCTAAGGTTGCAGGCCAGTACTGTGCGAAAATCGACCATACTTTCATTGTTTACTCCCAAACGTACTCTAATGATAGGTCTATTAGAGGCGCACACTCGCACAACATTTCAACTTTTAAAAAATCGTCTACCTCGAGTTAATACTAAAAAAGTGTTTTCCCTACCCTATGACATGTGCCTGCATTTTACCAACTTTCACCAAAAGGACACAATTACTAAAAAAAAGAAAAGATGCGTATTGTCTAGAATTGAAAGACGAATCCAACGCGCTATAGCTCGCCCGGATCGCTGCACCATAGTATTGATTTTCCCCAAAATTGGTTCAAGTTTTGGCGATATCACTCTTAAGAACGCGTCAGATAAAACTCGTTGTCAAAGTTGGGTAACAGAGCCGTCGTAATCTTTAGCACCGTGTGTTTTCGTAGAAATAGCGCGACATTTTCAAATCGAAATTTTTGTTTGGCACAACTAAGAAAGCTGTAAACTGTGTTGGCATAAAAATAAATACTAGTCCAAAGAAAAAGTTGGCTGCTGTCTTGGGAAGGGTATCGATGGATACTACTGAGGATGGTCAGATCACGCTGGCCCGAGACCGCCATCGATACCCGAGGTCGAAACAGCATTTGTCTTTTCTGTATCCTCACTTAACGTGAACTCTTGGGTACGTTACTCTATTTTCTGTGCATATAAGAGGAAGAAGAAGGAGAACAAAATTCAGTGAATCAGTCAAAACTACTGTAATTGTAAAGTGGCAAACTTAAGACCTTATGTGGAATTTGGGATGAAAATGGCGCAAATCACGTGTTTTAGGAATTTATAAAGTGGAAAATCTTTCCGGTTTCAAGTTTTTTCGTCAAAAAGACGAGACACGGGTATCTTTATTTTCAATTTTTAGCTGCTTTATTTAAAAAATTTGGGAAAAAAAAAATCATTTTGGCGTAGTCTATGCACTTATTACTTATAAATTTAAGTTTATCTAAATCTCTTATTTGCGAAAACCTTCTACTACGATCTCACTCCTTCATCGAAGATGGACTAAAGGCAACGGGAACGGTTATTGCATAAATCGAAAGATAATAGTAGTGAGTTTGCGTAAATGACATAAATTATAAGTTGGAAATAAGAAGCCTGCAGAACATCTGGTATGAAGATGTGACTTAAAATTTCCAAATTATAATTTGACTTATAGCTTACATGTCATTTACGCAAACTCATTAATCATTCTTGGATTCATTAAATTAGATGTTTTCAAAATAATAGGTGATTGTACATTGTACACAATATAAAAGGTGAGATACGCCAGAAGAATATAGAAGGCCTTCTCAGTCCTATCTGTCAAACTAAAAAAGAACAATACCTGTCAAATTTTGACGAGGGTACTGTAGACCTGTCAAAAAGGGTTGACGAGGGTAAAATAGAGATCAATAAAATCTGTCAAAAAGAGTTGATGAATAGACAATAGAACTATAATGACCTAATATATTCGCGCGATTTATCAGTTTTTATGTCACTATATCGTGAGAGAGTTTTCTCCCACACTAAACACAATGATCAGCCATACAAAAGGTTCGTTTATACAATAGAATCTTAAAGAGCCAACATACTTTAGCATTTTAACAAATTAGCTGTCAGGATATCGTGAGAAAATTTTCACCCACGCATCAGACAAAAGTGCCTGATAAAAGGTTCTATAAATCAAACTTAGTTACACGACCCATTGTATCAAAATGTTCCTATATAATTTGTCGTTACATCGAACTCACTGTCGCAAAATAGTGTGAAATAGATTAATACAATGGAAAAGTAAAATCAAAAAAAAATCTATCAAATACAGTAAATACAGTAAAAACATTTCTTAGTTTCAAAATCTTCACTTTATCAATCCAATTTAACATTCCCCAAACAAAATCTGTAATATTTTTCCCACACCCTTAACTGATAAATTATAGAATAAATTCAAACACCTACTGTATACAATAGAAATTAAAGTGACCCAATCTCAATATTTTGTCTAAAAAATCCTAGAAAATAGCAAAAATCCTTTATCAATTAAATTTCACTCGTCCATTTAGCATCCACTAAAAAAAAGAACAACAAATCATTCTGATACAGGTTGTAAAATCAACTAAAAATATATCTCACACACCCTTTACGCTAATAAAAAAAATGAAAGTATTCAACCACCTTTTGTTAACTCTATTCTCAAAGAATGCTATACACAACAAAGGTTACGGATAAAAAAAAATTTGTTACCTGTTGGCGTACGGTAAGATGGACAGCGAAGAAAACTTTATTTAATTTAATTTTGTTTGTTTTGTTCACATTTTCTTCATACAAACACAAAAGGACCTGTTTAGACGTACCGAATATATTATATGTCAGTGATGGGAATTAATTTACCCCCTCCATGATCCTTAAAAAAATTATCGAATCCTTTTCATATAAAAGGGTGTGTGGGTACATTGAGTTCTTCACAGACCTGTTTCGACATCTCGACTGTTTAACTCACAAAAGTCTCTCATCGTTAGGGACTCTAAAATTGTGTAATATTCTGACAATTTTAATGTTGAAAAAAAAATATGTAAGAGTAAAGAAATAAATTTTTAATCTGGTGAATTAAAATAAAGTTAAAAACGAATTTTCATCTTAAGAAAAAGTTGAAAATGTCTCCACCAGAACGTAAAATGGCTAAAATCGAACCAGCAACTGGTAAATTGTGGACAAGTGAGGAGCGCATGTTTGGTGAAAAAATTTTCTATCTAAACAAATCAACAACTAAATATCTCATCGTTGGTTCCGAGCCTAAAAATCTTGATCCTGTAGTTAAGATTTGCGATAGAGTCACTGGCAACAACATTACGATTAAAAAAATGAATTTTCCTGAATTCACCAGAGTAGCTGTATCGATCCTACAAGGTACTTACACTCTGGAAAACGGTTTCATCAAAAAAGCTAGTGACTTGTGTGGTATTAAGTTCAAATCTATCAGTTACGGTATCTGGGAATTAGCACCTGTCGACTTGAAATTTTCATCGATTTTAATGCATCACAGTTCGTTTAAAACGTTATTACGCATCGAACGATTAATTTTGAAGGAGCTTATGTATGCTGATTCAGCCTTTTACCTGTCTTACATCGAAGAGCTGCGTGAAAATTCCATTGAGATGGACATCAATGAAATATTCGAGTACCTTTACTATCAGACGACAAAGTTCACCACAAAATGCATGGAATACCAAATTCTTTCGGATCTTATATGTAATTTTGACTCCTACTCTAAGTTAAACGAATTTGGTTCAAACTTTTTCTATCGTAATTCGTATAAAAAGTGATTCTAAAAAAAAGGATTTTCAATAAAAAACAACTAAAAAAACGTATTTTCATTTTTGTCGTATATATATATAACTGTCTGATGTCCGTTCGATATTGTCAGTTGTTCCGAAAATGTGTCCGCTGCATAGTCTAATTCGTTTACTGGATAGTTTTAAACATTTCAAAAATGTTACAAAAACAAAAGCTGAAGCATACGAAACTTGTTCAGAACGATTTATATGAACTTATTGCAACGAGTGAAAGGTGGGCATGTGATGACATGTTTTAACTATGAACAAGAGAGTCAAGATGCTTCCGATTGCTCTGCATACCTGTACGACACGCCTAAAAATCGGGTTCAGGAAATTATAGAAGACAAAAATAAAATTTGAAAAACAATTACATATTATCAAAATATTTGATAGCAACAAAGAATTCTTTCTGAATGGTGCATTAGCTGGTCAATTTGAGCACATTCAGCTACTTCACGGCTCGGGAGGGCCCGTAAAACGACAAATAGGTGAGAGTGGTGCGGATTTCATTAAAAAAAGCTTGCTTTCTGAAATACACAATACCAGCATATCATCCAGACCAGTAATGCCTACCATTCGTGTTATATTCGTTTCAAAGAATGCATGGTAAAATTTGTGAACCAATCGTGGAAAAACGTTACACCTCTAAGATGATACTGGCTTCTGAGGATACTGGGTACAATATACCCCATATTTCCAAGAACACCTTTGGTGAACATTTTTTTGCTGATCATCAAAGTGGAGTGAATTTTACGAAAACTGTATTTTTCATTGTACTATTGACTCGATCTTTGTCAGTACCTACTAAGATACCAATGCTTTCGTGGACATTCGCTGTACTGATTGTATATATAATAATAATAGCAACAAAAAAGCCTCACCCAACATACTTTAGCATTTTAACAAATTAGCTGTCAGGACATCGTGAGAAAATTTTCACCCACGCATCAGACAAAAGTGCCTGATAAAAGGTTCTATAAATCAAACTTAGTTACATTGTATCATTAAAATTTTCCTGTCGCTAACAATAAAAATTCAATGACTTGATATAAAAATGTTTTCCACACTCGATAAGAAGGCATTTTGAATAGCAAATTCAAGTGACCCAATCTCAATATTATGCTAAAAATCAATTATTCCTAGACCTTCTGAGGATACTGGGTACAATATAAACCATATTTCCAAGAACACGTTTGGTGAACATTTTTTTACTGATCATCAAAGTGGAGTGAATTTACGAAATGTAAAACTGGAAAAATGCTTTCGTGGACATGTGCTGTACTGATTGTATATAATAATAATAATATTAAAAAAAGAAACAAGAAAATAAAGCCGGAGCATTATAATTTGATGGATTCTACTCATTTAATTCATTTTTAAATAATTGTAGTTTTCGAAGAAATCATTTCGAAAACATTACAGTATAAAAGCTTAGACACGTGCATTTGAACGGATTACCCGCAGGTATACCGCGAGTAAACAGCTCTAATGCGCATGTGAAAGCTTTTATACTGTAATGTTTTCGAAATGATTTCTTCGAAAACTACAATTATTTAAAAATGAATAGAATCGATCAAATTATAATGCGTCGACTTTATTTTCTACACCTTTTTTAATCAACACAACAGTTTTTACTTTTTTTTAATATTATAATCTGCATTACATTTTTTGTCTCTTGGTGTAAAAAACCGGATATTGTTTTACTGTTAAAAATATACTTTATTAAAATGAAAACAAAGAAATTAATTGAAGAGGTTAACTATTACATAATCACTGACAAGTAAATTATTTACAAAAATTCATTGTTGTTGGTATGGTTCAAGATAAAATCTTAGTACTGCTACAACTTCGTCATATGTGTATGTACAATCTTCATTGCCATCGCCCAAGCTTGACTTTCGTCAGATTCTGATCCTCCTGAGTTATTGTCTCCTTCTTCTTCTTCTTCTGTATCATCATCATCTTGGTCACTTTCAGTACCAACATTGTCGCTTTCTTCATCATTATTGTATTCTTCAGTTTCTTCGTCACTATTGTTTTGGATATATTCCGAATGTTTTCTAGAAATATGCCTCTTCAAGTTGTAAGTAGTGGCAAGAGTGCTCGGACAATATGGACATGCTACAGTCATTTTTTATTCTTTATCGCTCGGCTACGTTTGGGGTGAAACTAAGGTAGTATAAGGCTGGAGCGTCTTATTTATTACAACGATTCTTATGAAACCGAAGTATAGCTCGAAGCTCTTCATATGTATAATTTTTGGGTTCTCTGAGAGTCTCATCGCGCAACATACCATTTCCTGTCAAGTCTGCAACGTAATTATTGGCCTCATTTACTTTCAAGGAGTTGTTCGCTGGATATACAATCAAAGGTGGTCTACCTAAACGTCTATTATTGCGGGCTGCTCGAGGTCTAGGATCGAACCATACGTTATTAGGAGTACCATACAATAATTGTACTTCAGGCTTGTTGACGTTTACGTGTTTCTCGTAGTGGTGAGAATACAAGTAGAAATGACTTATAAACACTTCACCACATATTGGACACTTCATTTTTCTTCGTGGAGCTTTGAGCTAGGTACAAAATCCAAAGTCCTATACTCTTTAAATTTTTGTAAAGATTTTTTATTTATAAGAATATCTGTTCTCGCTAATGTGTCAACTGCACAATACCTTATCATTGACTGAAGCACATCTATCCGTAACATTCCATTTATAGACAAATTTCCGCTGATACTTGATTTTTTACAACCTTATTTAGTGTTATTCTGAGATTTCACTAGTTTCGGGTAAAATATTTTATCACAGACGAGTTCAGTTAAATGTTTTAACCCCAGGCCTATCGCTCAAACTGCTGAATGCCAATTTTTGTTTCTTAGCCAATCAATTAGAAACGCTAGAATTGCCTTTTTGTAGGCATTGTGGACATCATCGGTAGTACAGGCATCTTTGTAAGCGAAATCGTGTTCTTTAGCAATAAAATCATCACTATCTGTCGGAGCACCATTATTCAATTTGTCGATTCAATAGCGCAGCGTGTAAGTCGTTAGCCTCACACTGAATTATTGTGTTGGAAGTTCGTGAGTTCGAAATCGCTGACACATTAATAAAAAAATTATTAATGCTATGTGATATACGAATCCAACGAGCGAATACATCAGACACCAATCGCCATCTATCAGCAAATGGTTGGAACAAAAGCTCTTCGGTCAGCAGTCAGCAAGCGATCTAGTAAGGTGCTTGGCTACGTCGTAGAAGACATTCTCAAAAAAAGAAGTTCTTGGGTGTGGGGAATTATCATGAGAAAAAAGCTCTTCAATCAGCAATCAGCAAGCGATATAGTAAGGTGCTTATGCTTAGCTATGTCGTTGAAGAAAAATGTTCTCAAGGTCTGGGTTGCTGAAAAACAGATGTCGCAGTGAACGATGCTACCGTCAATGAGATCCAATCAATGGAATGGAAAAACTCGCACACGGTTCGGCTGGTTGTCTCTCGCAGGGAGACAGTCGGTAAAATTGTCATCAATAGTAATAAATTAACATATAAGTTAAGATTGTCCTATAGCATACCAATAAAGGTGTCAAAACATGGTTTCATGTTTACATGTTTTTTTATTATTATTCAATTCATTGCCTGGACCAAGATATTTATGCCATGGAAACAATAAACGGTTACCAAATGTCATTCTCTTCAATGGTATTATTTAGTAGTTAAATCTTTGATTATTTTCAACACTTTGTGTGTTAGAAAATTATATTCCAAACCTTTTTTGTGGCAGAAATTTATTTTTCAACACTTTCTTTTGTCAGAAATTTATTTTTTGACACTTTTTTTGTCACAAAATTATTTTTTCAACACTTTTTTGTGTCAAAAATTATTTTTCAACACTTTTCTGTGTCAGAAATTTATTTTTCGACACTTTCTTGTGTCAGAAATTTATTTTTCAACACGTATTTATTAGTAGTTAAATCTTTGATTATTTTCAACACTTTCTGTGTTAGAAAATTATTTTTCAACACTTTTTTTTGGCAGAAATTTATTTTTCAACACTTTTTTTTGTAAAAAAATAATTTTTCTACCCTTTTTGTGTCAGAAATTTATTTTTCGACACTTTTTTTTGTCGCAAAATCATTTTTTCAACTCTTTTTTGTGCCAGAAATTATTTTTTTCAACACTTTTTCGTGTCAGAAATTTATTTTTCGACACTTTTTTGTGTCAGAAATCTTATTTTCAACTCTTTTATGTCAAGTGACAAGATTGAGTCACAATGAATGAATTATCTGTGTGTTGACACACCTCCGAATCATTCTGTATTGAGTTGTTGAATGATTGTCGTTTTCTTTTCATAAAATGAAACTTATCTACTTCCATATCGTTTGCAAGGACAAAGGTCAACCCCTCACCTCTTCCGGCCAATAATAGATACTTGTCAGCAGGGTGGCCGGAAACCCTTTAGACAATAATTTCACGCCAATCCATTAATTTTACGCGAAATGACAGCTATTTTAACTTTCAAAAATTCCGACTTTGAAGCCACCTAGCGGCCAAGCGACGCATAAAAAAAAATTTTGACCCACATTTCCTGAATCAGCATCGAAAGCACTACCGAAATCAACGATAAAATCATTAGGTCCGAGGTTCGGCCTCGGCCCTAACCTAGGTCTCAAGCCGACTTTTCCACATCTAATCACCCCACAGAACACTCCTATCTACTTTTTAGATTTTTAAAAACGACGATGCCCTTCGGGCATCGTTTTTTAGATTGCTGTAAAGTCATGTATTAAGAGCGCAGCGCTTCGCGCTGCGCGCTCAATAAACGTACTAAATAGTTTAAAGATGAAAATTTCTGAACTCTGAATAATATTTTCTGTACAACTTTTATTTTTCGATGAGACAACCAATGTGCGTCCAACTGTACATTGATACAGCTGTACTGTAAATATTACTGCTACGTTAACATAATGTACTTGTCCCGAATTTGTACAGTACATTCGTACAACGACTACAGCTGAGCTGGACAAAATTTTTATAGGTGTTCAAGGCTCACAAGGAACATTTTTAGTAAGAGTCAGAGTCAAATAAAAGATGCAAGTCTTATATGGCTTAGTGTACAAAGAAATCTAATGCAATAATGACAAATGAGTTGAAATTGACAGTTCTTACGATTACAACGACCGCTAGTAAACCTCAATTATGCCCAACAAAATCTAATCAGCAAATTCACTTACGTAAAACATCATCTGTGTTCGGATCCTTGGAGGCAACTGCTTTCTCTTCTTCTTCTTTTTCAGCCTGTTTCTATCCACTGCTGGATGTAGGCCTCTCCAACTTCTTTCCATTTCGTACGATCCATTGCCATTTGCTGCCAGTTTGTACCTGCAATATTCTTAATTCCGTTTGTCCATCTCTCTGGTGGTCTACCTATAGCTCGTCTTTTATATGGTCGCCAGTTCATGATCTTTTTGGTCCAACGTTCGTCTGTCCTTCTTGCAATATGTCCCGCCCAGCTCCATTTCAGAGATGCTATTCTTTCCATGACATCAACGACCCTGGTTTGTTGTCGAATCCATTGATTCGTCATTCTGTCTCTGAGTGTTATTCCAAGCATACTCCGTTCCATGGCTCTTTGTGTCACTCTCAATTTATCTTCGGATGCTTTCGTTAAAGTTAACGTTTCCGCTCCATAAGTGAGCACTGGAAGGACACAAGTGTCGAAAACTTTGCGTTTCAGACTATTATTCATTTTGCTTTTGAAAATTAGTCTGAGTTTTCCGAACGCTGCCCATGCAAGACCAATCCTACGTCTTATTTCTGCAGTCTGGTTGTGTCACCAATTTTGATTTCTCTATCGTCCCTGATGTTGGTCATGACTTTTGTTTTCGATAAGTTCATCTTGAGGCCAACTTTGATTGCCTCTTCACTTAACTGTTGTAGCATAAGCTGAGCCTGACCTATATTCGCTGCTATCGGTACAATGTCATCAGCGAAGCGGAGATTGCTCAGGTACTCTCCATTTATCTTTATTCCCATTTTACTCCAGTTTAACTTCCTAAAAACACTCTGCAGAATCGCCGTGAATAATTTCGGTGAAATAGTGTCACCCTGCCTTAGATTAGATTAGATTAGATGGGAGGGTGTAAGCCCAGCACCTAAGCCTCAGATGGGCCTGTTGTGCTATTGTACAAGTCTCTTGATCATATGGACTGTGATTTTACATCATATCTCTCCCGACTTAGATTGTTCACAAATCGACCGTGTGTTAACGTCCCATACGTTGTGAATTCTCCAAGCCGTGGGTGGTATGCGAATACCACAACCATCACTAATTGACCTGTACATTTTCCCAAAGATGGCGCTATCAACATTGTCATGTTGTAGCTCTTTCTACTATTGACATTATGTCGATATGGTTTCTTTTATGGAGAAAGCGAATGTTGGGTTTTTTGATATTTCCGACTTTGTTACGGTTACGGCTATTAGTTTTAGGTAATAGCAAGTGTCTAATCACCATAGGCCATGAGTTGCCTCTTCGTATAAATCGCCATGCCACCATGTGACTGAACTCGTTCTGGCGTTGCAGGTTGTAGCGTCTGAATGATTCGTATTTCGTCATATCCCTTGACATCCATACAACGTATCAATCAATAGATCTGTTAAACCTCGCGGTCATTTTGGAGTACAAGATAGTTTCTGTATCTTGGGATTGTACCACAGCAAATTTGTAAAAATTTGCTATGTGGTTTTGGGGTGTCAAATGAGAACCCGAAGCGTTTGTACCTTACCTGCACTAAAATTGACTGCCAGATGCCATACGGCAATGTGTCATTTTCGTACATTAATCGAGCACGTAATTTAGCATTAGCTTCTGGTAGAGTCGATTGTTAATCCGTAAACCGACGCCACGAAGCACATGTTAAATAACAAAGGAAATAACACAATTGTTGATATCGCACAATGAGGCGAGAACGACTTTATTGATCAAAGAGAAAATGACCTACGAGAACAACACTTTGACTTCGTTAATAAAACCTTTAAAATAATTTCACCATTTAAACATTACAGCAAAATAAAAACACCAAAGCCGTAAAAGTTGGCACAGAAATTAGACAAAATCGAAAATGAATTCACACACAGCCACACAAAAGAAACACTTTTAGAGAGCAACGCATAAACACGTCCGTTCTCTGTGACTGCCGTTGTCCAACCTGCCTTACACCTCGGCCGATTCTGAATTTCTCCGTGCTCTTATGAAGTTTTATACATGAAGTAGCATTTTTGTACACATATCGAATTGTGTTGGAGTACCTTGAGTCTACTCTACATTCGTCTAATGCGTCCAACTGCTTTAGGGCATTGAATTTCGATTACAACGTCATCGATTGTGATACCAGACGGGGAAGCTGCAAGACACATTTCGTTCTTATCCATAAACACACCGCAGTCTCGTATGGATATTTGCTGTTCCTTCTCGCGTTGTTTCTTAGCAACTGGTTGAGATTCATGGTTATGTCTTGCGGCTTTGTTGTACGAGGTAGTTTGCTTGCAAATATCCTTGACCTGCTTCGCCATAACTCTCGATTTACAAACACTTCCGAAATTTGATGCCATTAGAACATTACTCGTAATTCTTTGAAAAAGAGCACTTTGCTCTTTCATTCGAGTTTGCAATTCAATGGCGATGCGGTTGTTATGATTTTGTTTCAGCATGTCCAAAAAATTTTTTTCTCGTTTTCAAAATCAGCTTCCGACAGATCTGGAGCCTCACAGTGTTCACCATATCCGGATCCCTTTTCTTTGGTGTCGTTGAAATGTTTGGGGCTTTTCAAATCCCTGCACAATGGATTGCCACTCCATATCTGATGAGGGACCAGTATAGTTCCTGGTGCAGAAATGATCGGGTGGCGTGGTGTTCTTATTTTTGTGACGAACACATACGACACAATATTTGTTGCGGACACCTATCCACAATACTTTTCCGAACGTCGCTCCTACTATTGCTGCAACCCCAGATAACGCGTTGTAATTTTTGTGATATGATCGCTTGCACCAACAGCCATCAGTAACTACGGAAATAAATGGAATGCCATATTCTTCGTCTACATCTCCACGTGCTATGGCGGCTTGTCGTTACTCGTCGGCAGCATCCTTCATTGCTTTTTCGGCTGTTATTTCCCATAGTGCACCAACATCATCATTCAGACTCTTGAACCGATCTGAGCACATTGCTGGTATGTCCAAAACACTCGTGAATTGCTCTAATTGGGAAAATCCGATGCCAATCATATTAGAAGCCAGTACGGCCGTCGAATTCACGCAGAGGGTTTCAGTTGTTTTAACATCTTCGTTAGTCAAAATAGAAAACTTTTTCTGCAGGTCGTGCATTGGAAGATGACTTTTGACTGAAACCCATTTTTGATTTCCTTTGTCACCACAACATCTCTGGCTAAACATTCTCCGTAATTGTGATCGGCAATGTCGGCTAATTGCTCTAAGAAACGATCCATTTCAACGATTCTCCGCCCAACTATTCGTGTAGCGGCAAATGCATCGCCATGTCTACCAAAGTCTTCGAAACAATCCGCATCGTCTTCAATCGCATTTGATTCATCAAATTCATCATCATCGTCCGCTCCAACGTTCTCGCTTTCAGTAGCAGTTGCATGTGGATCTGAATTGTAATGCAAATCATCTTCCTCGTCCTGATGAATCGCATCATACTCAATTTCCACGAAGTCGTCCGAGTTCTCAATTTCTTTATCAGCATTCCGTTCATAGTCATGATCTTGACTACTATCAACATCGGAAAAGGAAATGACCTGGAAGTTTTCTAGTTCATCACAGTTTGAATTGAGTTGATCGATGTCGTTATCATGCCCGTAGTCAGTACCGTGACCACCGTTTGTGTAGGAAATGATTAGGTCGTGTTCTGGTGGGCGCTCACCGCCGAAGTTGAATTGTTCTGTGCTAGCAGTTCGTGCTTCATTGTCATGACCATCAGAAGAGTTTGAATTGACAATGTGTTGGTCATGATCTGATGCTTCTTGATCAACGTTCGCCTCGTTAGGAAAAGCTTACGACTAGTCCTGAAAATTTTCACTTTTCATCACTCGTAACGAAAAATACTATTAAATATAATTGAAAACAGGCCTAATTTCGTTAATCGAGCAATTTGAAAATTATATGAACTCGACATTGTGAAGAAATGTGAAAAAAATGTGAATTACATTTTTTCGGTACAATGTCAAAGTGGAAATTTTTACGAAGTGACTAATCGCACCCGGGTGGAATTAGCCAAACAACACAGCAGATGCTATTCACACCCGGGTGCGATTAGCCAGACAACACAGCTGACGCTACTCGCACCCGGGTGCGATTAGCCAGACAACACAACCAATGCTATTCGCGCCCGGGTGCGATTAGCCGAATAACACAACAGATGCTATTCGAACCCTACGTACGATTCTCTAATGTTATATTTGTATGATATATACTGAATTTGTAAGACATATTTGTCATAAATTGAATATCTAAATATCAGATGAAAGCTGTTTTTGTTTACTATCATATTTCATAACTTCTATGAAATTAAATCATTTTATGATACAAATTTAGGTTTATGAAAATGAATAAAAAATATTTGTAGAGTAAAAAAAAAAAATTCAGAAACTTTTGATCAAATCTGGGAGGGAGCGCAAATAGGGAATTTCAATTTCGCATTTTACGTATTCCCAAATAATGAAATTAGCCCTGTTTTTCGACAAAAAGTACATATTATGAAACTGGCGACGAAATATCGCAAAATCATTAGAATGGTAAATTCTGCAATAAAATCACAAGTTCTGTGGCATAGTTGTAACTCTATTATTTGAATGAGTGTGTGCATTGCAGGCAAGCAACTTTTTTTAGTATCGGCTAATGTTAAGCTTTTAAACAACTTGACATTCTCTATTGAAGAGACAAGGTATTAATCAACCAAGAACTAAGATGTCCAAATCGATTCCGATTCCGATTCGCGAAAACGCGAAATAAAAAAACCTTAAACGTTAAATGAACAGTTTGTTGAAACCAAGAGGGAAGCAATGGACCTGATACTCCTTTTTATCTCTTTTTAACTCTCATAACTCTTACATTTTGTTTGAAGGTAGGAGTTTTAGAGAGTTCTACAACTCGTTTTAACTCTTACAACTCATTTCAGTGGTTTCTCCTCGGCTAAAATGTCCAAAGTCGACTCAACTGAATGTTCCTCGTACAATTTGTTTTTTTTTTTAATTTTCAACAGACGAAAAATTTCATAAAGTCTTATTGCTCTTTTGGTTTTACATTGGCCACTAACGGATTTCCCAATAAGCCTATGAAGTTATAAGTATGAACACCTCGTCGCAAGAAAATTAGTAAAGTCAAGTATCCAAAAACAAAGAATAGTTACTTATCGAATCAAACTTACTACATTTTACTGTCACTTGAAGATTTCTCTGACAACTTAAATGATTTACTGATATAATTACATATAAACTTAGACTTAAAACTCACTCATGATTATTTCGATTCACAGTTTTTGAAAAACAATTTGTCACCTCGATTCAGTTTTAGATAGATTTCATGTCATTCCACACATTTAGGCTACTACACGACTATTTTGATCGTATTTCAACGAGATGTTCAGGAAATTTTTACTGAACGAGATCAAGACCACAGAGCAGATGTTGCAGCAAGCGTATCGAGTGCCATCGAGTCTCTTCTTCGGTGATGCAATTATTCTATCAAAACGAGGCACTCAACAAGGCGACCCATACGCACCGGCAGCTTTCAGTATAGCCCTGAGACCTCTAACACATTCGCTCAGGTCGAAATTGAATTCTTGGTTTTTGGATGACGGCACCATCGGAGACGTTTTCAACGTGCTATTAGAAGACATACGAAGAGTCTTGGCATTTTCCACCGAATCAGGCTTGTCATTGAACCCGTCTAAATGTGAGGTTTATTTCGTTAACGCCCCGTCGGAAGCAAAGGAGAACATGTTGAACGAACTTAACCAGTTACTGCCAGGAATTAAGGTGCTCGACAACAGCTCGTTTAGGCTACTAGGCGCTCCCATTATGGAGGACGGTATAAGCGAATCGCTGTCAAAAGGTTTGGACACGGTAAAGACTTTGTGTAGACGCCTTCCAATGTTAGATATCCACCCGGCCCTCAGACTGCTACGAAGCTCGCTGTCGTCTCCAAGGTTCCAATATTTACTTCGTACCGCGCCAACATTTTCTCACGTAACCGAATTGACAGAAATTGATGAATTCTATCGCCACACTTTGGAAGAGATAACAAACAACAAAATCAGTGACACCTCTTGGATTCAAGGTTCTCTTCCTATGGCTTTTGCAGGCCTAGGTATCAGACGCACAGTGGACCTGGCCCAACCAGCTTATTTCTCTTCGGTATTCCAGTCAGAAGATTTATCAAACCGAATACTGGCCCGGTCAGAATTAAAAATCATCGACTCCGAGTTCGCCTCATCGATTGAAGCCTATCCCGACGAACTTATCCCACCAGATGCTGTGTCGAAACGTAGCCAAAGCCATTGGGATAACTTACGATCAAAGGCAACCTTTGACGAGCTATTATCATCAAGTGGACCAACAGACCGTGCACGACTGCTTTCGTCATCATCTCAAACATCTTCTAAGTGGCTACAAGCAGTCCCGTCACACCAGTTAGGTCTACTGCTGGATAACGACTCGGCCAGAATTGCCGTAGCCTTGCGCTTGGGAAACAACGTATGCGAGCCTCACCGGTGCATTTGTGGAGAAATGGCGGATCCCAAGGGATACCATGCGATGTCCTGCAATAAAACCATTGGGAAATACAATTGTCACGCAGAAGTCAACAAAATTTTTTCGATGGCATTCAGCTCAGCTGGGGTCCCGAATAGACTTGAACCATATGGACTATCGCGTCGTGACGGGATGCGTCCGGACGGAATAACTAGTTATCCGTGGAGCAGAGGGAAACTTCTGATTTGGGACGCGACGGTAGTGAACACAATGGCCGCTAAATACTTACGGTCAACTTCTTTAACCAGCGGAGCAGCAGCCGACGAAGCTGAACGACATAAACACAATTTGTACATCGACTTGAAAGATCGCTTCATCTTCACACCGCTCGCTTTCGAAACATTCGGCGCAATTGGACCGGAATCATTAATCTTTTTGAGGAAGCTTGGTAAACGTATGAAAGAGCAGACTGGAGAGAAGCGCGTGTGTGGAAATTTTGTTTTCTTCCCGGTATCCGAGTCAAATTTCCCGGTACCTAAAATCGTAAATTTGATTTTTCGCCACATATTTTTCCCGATTTTTTCGATTTCCCGGTATCTAAAGAATTTTTCTGAAAATTTCCCGGTATCCAGGATACTGCGGATAGCGTGAATTTCCACACGCGGAGAAGCGCTCTCTGGATTATTTGCTGCAACGAATTTCGATAGCTATCTTCTTCTTCTTCTTCTTTTTCAGCCTGTTTCTATCCACTGCTGGATGTAGGCCTCTCCAACTTCTTTCCATTTCGTACGATCCATTGCCATTTGCTGCCAGTTTGTACCTGCAATATTCTTAATTCCGTTTGTCCATCTCTCTGGTGGTCTACCTATAGCTCGTCTTTTATATGGTCGCCAGTTCATGATCTTTTTGGTCCAACGTTCATCTGTCCTTCTTGCAATATGTCCCGCCCAGCTCCATTTCAGAGATGCTATTCTTTCCATGACATCAACGACCCTGGTTTGTTGTCGAATCCATTGATTCGTCATTCTGTCTCTGAGTGTTATTCCAAGCATACTCCGTTCCATGGCTCTTTGTGTCACTCTCAATTTATCTTCGGATGCTTTTGTTAAAGTTAACGTTTCCGCTCCATAAGTGAGCACTGGAAGGACACAAGTGTCGAAAACTTTGCGTTTCAGACTATTATTCATTTTGCTTTTGAAAATTAGTCTGAGTTTTCCGAACGCTGCCCATGCAAGACCAATCCTACGTCTTATTTCTGCAGTTTGGTTGTCCAGACCTAACTTCAGTTTATGTCCTAGATATACATAGCTGTCGACTCGTTCAATGACAGTGTCACCAATTTTGATTTCTCTATCGTCCCCGATGTTGGTCATGACTTTTGTTTTCGATAAGTTCATCTTGAGGCCAACTTTGCTCGCCTCTTCACTTAACTGTTGTAGCATAAGCTGAGCCTGACCTAGATTCGCTGCTATCGGTACAATGTCATCAGCGAAGCGGAGATTGCTCAGGTACTCTCCATTTATCTTTATTCCCATTTTACTCCAGTTTAACTTCCTAAAAATACTCTGCAGAATCGCCGTGAATAATTTCGGTGAAATGGTGTCACCCTGCCTTACACCTCGGCCAATTCTGAATTTCTCCGTGCTCTTATGAAGTTTTATACATGAAGTAGCATTTTTGTACACATATCGAATTGTGTTGGAGTACCTTGAGTCTACTCTACATTCGTCTAATGCGTCCAATATCGACCATGTTTCCACTGAATCGAAAGCTTTTTCGAAGTCTATGAATAGCAAGACTATGCCGATGTTGTATTCACGACACTTCTCAATAAGCGTTCTCATCACCTGCAAATGGTCGTTTGTGCTGAAACCAGATCTGAAAGCAGCTTGTTCAACAGGTTGGTAGAAGTCGAACTTGTTAGTGTTCCTCTTCGTAATGATTTTCATAAACAACTTGTAGAGTGTTGACAATAGGCTTATGGGTCGGTAATTTTCCAGCTTTGTTATGTCTCCTTTTTTATGCAGCAATGTAATTACCGCATTTTCCCAGGCTTCTGGTACTTCTTCCCATTGGAGACATCGATTAAACAAAGCCGTGATTGCCTTTAATAATGAGTCTCCACCTAGTTTAATGGCTTCCACTGGAACACCATCTTCTCCGGGAGACTTTTTGTTTTTCATCTCGGCTACTGCAGCTTTGACTTCATCAACAGTTATGTCGGGCATATCCTCCGATCCCACGTTTCTTATTATTGGTCTATCTTCGGTTTCTTCCGTTGTGCTCTGTCTTGCTGAAGAAAACAAATTCTCATAAAATTCTGTTGCAATGTTTAATATCGCATTTCGATCCGTTTGGATCGTTCCTGTTTTGTCTCGTAATTGAAGATTTCTTTTTGGCGTTTGTCATTTTTCTCCGTAGGACTTTCATATTGCAGTTAGCTTCAATTATGTTTTGAGCCAATTGGACATTATATTTTCTTTCATCTGATCTCCTTTCTCTGTTGATACTTTTAGCCAGGTTCCGGTATTCCACCGAATCTCGTCCTCCGTTTTTTACCAACTCTGCTCTGCTTGCGATCAGGTCTAATGTTTCTCTGCTGAGTTTTGATTCTTTCCGTTGGACGGATTTGCATTTGGATTTCATGAAACCCATTATTGTATCGACGATTTTGGTATTCAATTCGTCCAATGTTTCACATTGATTGTTGACGTTATCTAATTCAGCAGTCATTTTCGTAGCAAATTCTTCATTTTGTGTGTAAAGCCGTTGTACGTCAATCCTTTCACTTTCTGAACTAGTTGTGATCTTTGAAATCTGGTATTTAACGTGACTCTTGCACGAACCATTCGGTGATCACTACCGGTTGAAAAATTGTTTAGGACCGTAACGTTCTTAACGGTTGACTTACAGCCAGTTATGATGTAATCGATCTCATTTTTCGTTACACCATCTGCACTAGCCCAAGTCCATTTCCGTTGAGGCTTTCCTGCAAAAAATGATAGCTATACAACGTCGTAACTCAGTCAGTGTCCGAGATACATTTAACGATGGACATGACTTTAATGTTTTCAATTAAAATGCTTATGTGATATTAATGTGATGTAAACGATGCAATATTTTGAATAAAACAATAAAATCGTAGTAAGATACAAAATCGTGATAAAGCGATGAAATTGGCGCGCCAAAAAAAGTTCGGTTGCCCTGAATCGGGTGCGAATATCATCTGCTGTGTTGCGTGGCTAATCGCACCCAGGTGCGAATAGCATCTGTTGTGTTGCGTGGCTAATCGCACCCAGGTGCGAATAGAATCTGTTGTGTTATTTGGCTAATTGCACCCGGTGCGAATAGCATCCACTGTGTTGTTCGGCTATTCGCACCCGGGTGCGATTAGCATCCGGTCAAATTTTTATTATTTTGTGTTGGTACATTGAATTAAGTTAATATTAACTGAAATTTTTTTTAATATTCAAAAAGTTTAACTTGTTCATGTTTTTCAAATACACGAATATTTTGGAGAATAAACAAGACAAATACGATTGTCAGTGTGACAGCCGGCAACTATTTTCAATCTTCGTTTTGAAGAGAGAAAGAACCAAGGCTATTGGGAAAATATGTAAATTAGTTGTATAAAATGTTCATGAATTTCTTAGTATTCTTACTTTCAGAAATCGTGTACC
Source organism: Bradysia coprophila (assembly GCF_014529535.1). Classification (NCBI taxonomy): domain Eukaryota; kingdom Metazoa; phylum Arthropoda; class Insecta; order Diptera; family Sciaridae; genus Bradysia; species Bradysia coprophila. The sequence continues at coordinate 282,931 of NW_023503415.1, read as the reverse complement.
TTCGAAAATGAAACCAATTAAATTTGTGAGAATTCATTATCCTATTATAAAACTTTAAAATTCAAATTTTCCAACAAATAGTATTAATTCCCGCAACCCCTTGGTCGAACGAGATGCAATTACCGAATGATTTTCTTACAGTGACTACAGATCTTTTTTTTAAAGAATTCTTGAATGCGCAATGATTACTTTCACGCTCTATCGCATCCAGCAAGTTTTATTTGTTCACCATAGAAACTCAGGCGTCCGCTGATAGACAATTTTACAGATTTTTGAAAATTTACCATCAGCGAACCGCCGAGTTATGTGTGAGGACATCCAAAATGTGTGACCCCACATTTGTTGTTTGCGGCAAATTAGTGCAATCAAATGGTCACCATGGGTTATCATGCAACAAAATGATCGGCAAATACTTCAGACACGCTGAATTCAACAAAACAATGTCGATGGCCATTACATCGGCTGGATTCCCGAACAACACCGAACCTCTTGGGTTATCGCGTCGCGACGGTAAACGACCAGATGGCTTGACCTGCTATCCTTGGAGCCACGGAAGATCTTTAATTTGGGACGTTACAGTGGTTGACACCTTGGCGGCGTCGTACATCAATCAAACGTCGTGCTGCGGCAGACCAGGCGGAACGAGATAAACACAATTACTACACTGAGTTAAAAAAGTCGATACCACTTCACGCCATTGGCATTCGAAACGCTAGGATCTGTCGGTCCAGAAACTGAATTGTTTTTGTCAAAGCTGGGCAAACTGATGAAACGTAAAACTGGGGAACCGCGAAGTCTGGATTTTTTGCTTCAACGAATTTCTATAGCCATCTAGAGGGGCAATGCAGTGAGCATACGAAACACATTCTGTGATACAAGTGATAATAACGTTTTCCTGTGATAGTCAATTCTTCTTATTTTGAATAATTTATCTTTGTTTCTTTTTTGTGTTTAATTTGTAAAAATCTTATTTTGAATCAAACTTAATAAAAACGAGCCATCAGAACAGTCGGAGCGTTTGCTGCGTCTGAGCCCCGTACAAACCCGGATATCTATTGCGTACGTGACCCTAGTGCGTCTGTCACCCTACTTTGACAGAAAGCCTATTGCGCCGGTTAATGTAGTTAAAGTAAAATTATTATAGAATGTGTACAGCTTAGAAATTGCGGATAGCGCAATTACGAAGCCCCGTACGACGTTCCTTTCAAATCAAACAAAAATTTCAAATCGCCCTAAAATTTTAATTTCTTCTTCTTCTTCTTTTCAGCCTGTTTCTGTCCACTGCTGGACGTAGGCCTCCCCAATTCTTTTCCATTCCGAACGATTAGTTGCCACTTGTTGCCAATTTGCGCCTGCAATTCTCTTTATACCATTACTCCATCTCTCTGGTGGTCTACCTCTAGGTCGTGTTTTAGGTGGTCTCCAGTTCATGATCTTTTTGGTCCAACGTTCGTCCGTCCTTCTTGCAATATGTCCCGCCCAGCTTTAAAGATGCTATTCTTTCCATGACATCAACGACTTTTGTTTGTTGTCGAATCCATTGATTTGTCATTCTATCTCTGAGCGTAATTCCAAGCATACTTCGTTCCATAGCTCTTTGTGCCACTCTTAATTTATTTTCGGAAGCTTTTGTTAACGTTAACGTTTCCGCTCCATATGTGAGCACAGGAAGGACACACGTATCGAACACTTTACGTTTCAGACTATTGTTCATTTTGCTTTTGAAAATTAGCCTGAGTTTTCCGAACGCTGCCCATGCAAGACCAATTCTACGTTTTATTTCTGCAGTTTGGTTGTCTAGACCCAACTTCAATTTGTGACCTAGGTACACATAACTGTCGACTCGTTCAATGACAGTATCACCGATTTTAATGTCTCTGTCGTCGTCAATGTTTGTCATGATTTTCGTTTTCGACAAATTCATCTTGAGGCCGACTTTGTTTGACTCCTCATTCAGCTGTTGCAACATAATTTGCGCCTGATCTAGATCAGCTGCCATCAGGGAGATGTCATCTGCGAAACGGAGATTACTCAGGTACTCTCCATTTATGTTGATACCCATTTCACTCCAGTCTAATTTCTTAAAAACACTCTCCAGAATCGATGTGAATAACTTAGGTGATATGGTGTCACCCTGTCGTACACCTCTGCCAATTCTGAATTTTTCAGTGCTTTTATGAAGTTTTATACACGACGTAGCGTTTTTATAGACGTATCGAATTGTGTTGGAGTATCTTGAGTCTACTCTGCACTCGTCTAATGAGTCCAATATCGACCATGTTTCCACTGAATCAAAAGCTTTTTCAAAGTCTATGAATATCAAGACCACAGCAATCTTGTATTCATTGCATTTCTCAATTAGCGTTCTCATCACATGTAAGTGGTCGTTTGTGCTGAATCCTGATCTAAATGCAGCTTGTTCAACAGGTTGGTAGAAGTCGAGCTTCTTGGTGTTCCTCTTCGTAACTATTTTCATGAACAACTTGTAGAGTGTTGATAAGAGACTTATGGGTCGATAGTTTTCCAACTTTGTTATGTCTCCTTTTTTATGCAGCAATGTTATCACTGCATTTTCCCATGCTTCTGGTACTTCTTCCCATTGAAGACATTGATTAAACAAAGTCGTTATTGCACCCAATAATGAGTCGCCACCTAGTTTAATGGCTTCCACTGGAACACCATCTTCACCGGGAGACTTTTTGTTCTTCATTTCGGCTACTGCAGCCTGTACTTCATCAATAGTTATGTCAGGCATATCTTCCGATCCTACATTTCTTATTATTGGTCTATCTTCGTTGGTATTCGTCGGATCTGGTCGAACTGATGAGAATAAATCTTCGTAAAATTCCTTTGCGATATTTAATACGCATTTCGATCCGTTTGAATTGTTCCTGTTTTGTCTCGTAATTTGAAGATTTCTTTCTTTGCGTTCGTCATTTTTGACCGTAGGACCTTCATGTTGCAATTAGCTTCAATTGTGTTTTGAGCCAGTTGGACATTATATTTTCTTAGATCTGATTTCACCGCTTTGTTGATAATTTTTGTCAAGTCCTGGTATTCTACCGAATCTCTTTTTCCGTCTTTTATCAACTGTACTCGGCTTGCGATCAGATCAAGAGTTTCTCTACTGAGTTTCGACTCTTTCATTTGGACGGATTTGCATTTTGATTCCATGAAACCCATTATCGTTTCTACTATTTTGCTGTTCAATTCGTCCAATGTTTCGTATTGGTTGTTTACATCGTCTAACTCAGCAGTCATTTTGCTGCAAATTCTTCATTTGCGCGTAAAGTCTTTGTGCATCAATCCAGAGTGATATACGTATGCCTGAAGATCAACAGCAGATACACCATAAAAGTGATTCAGGCCTACGCACCCACATCCACCCATGATGACGAAGAAGTAGAACAATTTTATGAAGATGTAGCGAAAGCCATGGATGAAAACCCTTCACACTACCAGTATTTAGTTGGTGATTTCAATGCGAAGGTAGGAAAACGAGAAGAAGATTCCGAAGTTTCTATTGGCAATTTCAGCTACGACCGAAGAAATGAACGAGAGAGAAACTTTACTCAATTTCCTACAGCAACACAATTTATTCGCAATGAATTCATTTTTTGCAGGAAAACCTCAACGCAAATGGACTTGGGCAAGTCCGATGGTGTAACGAAAAATGAGATTGACTACATCATAACGAACTGCAAGTCAACTGTTAAGAACGTTACGGTCCTAAACCGCTTTACGACTGGTGGTGACCATAGAATGGTGCGTGCAAAAGTCATGCTGAACACTCGCTTTCAAAGAGCAAAGATGATAAAGAAAAAGGAAAATTTTAATTTATTGAGTATAAATACACATAGGGCCCTAGTACCGGTCTTAGTCCGAGGACCCAATTTTTTTTTCAACTACATTCTATTCGGCCTTCGATTACCATCCAAATGAAACAAAAATTACGAAAGACGGATGAAATTTACGCGAGGTATATTGAAAATACACATAGGGCCTAGTAGCGGCTTAGGCCAAGGACCGAAATTTAATTTTTTTTCAACAACATTCTATTCGGCCTTCGATTACCTTCCAAATTAAACAAAAATTACGAAAAACGAATGAAATTTACTCGAGTTCTATGTAAAATAGACATAGGGCCCTAGGGCATTGACAATACCTATCATTTGCCATGCCATTTACATTTCCATCGTTTGTTTTGCCATAAATATCACCAAAAGACCTTAAATCACTTAGGTGGCCCTAACTCACGAAGGGCCGACCCGAATATACCCATCTTCGAAAACGGATTTAATTTACTCAAGATATCGACGTGACGGACAGACGGACAGACAAAATTTTTATTGCGGATTCGTCATCTATGAACATAGGCAAACACTTTGCCCTTACCGTCTGCTTCGAATTCCATCAATTACACACGGCATCATAATCCTATAAGCCCTTTGTACTTCGTACGGGGCTAAAATTGCAAGTAAAAATCCAAAACTTTCGGGGACGGAAAGAGCCGTAAAAACTGTGGCACAAATTCCAAACAAAATGGCGGAGAAAAAATTTTGATAGCGGAGAATTGCCGAGGCTCTAAAGTACCAATTCAAAAAAATATGCCCGTAAGTCTTCGGTTGAAAACTTTAACTGCACATATTTCAGTGTCGATGAATTTTAAACACAATAAGTCCCTATTCGGCTCAATAGTACGTGTGGTTACCTTTCAAATGACACCAGACACGACTCGAAGAAGTCAGCGTGTCTGAATGACACCCCACACGACCCTGTACGGCTCGCGTAACTGGATAAATTGTTGTAGGAAAAGTGCAAGTTTCGAAAGGAATCATCTGTCATCCAAAATTATAGGCAACCAACC